>NC_056747.1:388397685-388427685 GCF_019279795.1 Protopterus annectens | reverse complement strand
ACCTGTGCCCATATCCTATATAAAACTACTTTTATGCAAACTGAAACCAAGTTCTACTTCAGCTGATGACCTTCCAAGCAAATACTTTAAAATAGCAGCCAATACATTGCCTACCATGTCTCAATCCTTATAAATAGGTCGATCCAGGAATCCTGTGTTCTCTGTTTCTGGAAAAAGTCACTCATTATCCCTCTGCACAAAGGAGGAAGTTCAATAGACATTACTAACTGTAGACCTATAGTAATCTTATTCCCAATCTCCAGAATACTTTAAAAAAGTGTATTCAAAAACAATTGCTAAACTATCTCCTGCAGGAAGAAATTCTATCCCCCATACAATATGGCGTCCATCCTTCACCGGTACTAACACTGCACTTCTAACCTATATAGACACTGTCAGTAAAGCTAAAGGTAATGGCAAACTAGTCCCATCCTTATTTCTAGACTTCTCTAAAGCCTTCTGCTTCAAATGTCTTTATTACGTTTCTCTCAGCTCACACTTCTACAGTTCAAAAGCTACTTATCTAGTAGGTATCAATCAGTAAAATGTCAATCCACACTCTCTCCATACCTCTCAGTCACCACTGGTGTACCACAAGCCTCTATCCTTGGTTCCCTCGCCTTTAACTTTCTCACCAACACCCTCCACACTTCCACACAACAGGCCTCCCTAATATAGCACATAGATGACTCCACACTCATTTGCACATCTGACAATGTAGCACATCTCTAAAAAATTACTCAGGAAGCTCTAACAGCAACTGAAATACGGCTTTGTAATTTACAACTCATTCTCAACCGCCCAAAAAACAAACTACTACATTTTCCCCCAAATCACTCTCCCATGAAAAAACTAAATTTAAAGTCCTCTCTCTTGATATTACAACCATTAAATTCACTTCTCATAGCAAATTATTAGGGATCATAGTGGATGATAACCTTAAATTTGACCTGCATATACAAAACTGTATAAGAAAAACTGATCAAAAGTTATGGATGCTTTAGAGTCAAAAACGTTCTCAATGATGCAACAAAAATTACACTTGCCACTACTTATCGCCTCCCCACACATCTCTATGGTGTTGTCATCCTTATTCCCCTCCAGGCATCACAAAAAACAAAACTTGAACAATGCTATATCAAAGTTGCTAAATTTGCAGCAAATACCCCTTTCAGAACCCACCACTGTATAGCACTAAAAAGCCCAAGCTGGTTAGAACTATCCCATCAACTAACATATACACACTTTCTTATCATCTACAAAATTATCCAGACTTTATCTGGTTATCCATCACTAAATAGCATTCTACACAAGTAAGTGTCTAATCAGTCATTATGATCCGATGACCAAAGACTCCTGTCCACAAACCTACCAAATCTGCTGGGCTTTGTCTGTACTCATACCATGTTGCTAAGTCCTGGAAGTACTTATCTCTATCCATCAGATCTATACCCTCCCTTCCATCCTTCAAAACCGTTCTGAAAGACTTCCTAGCCAAAAGCTAGCTCTGTTCTTGCTCAACACCAGGACAAACTATGTACCTAAATGTGAACTGGTACATATTCATCCCTTATATCTCCTTACTCTCCTTTCTTCGTTCACTTCCTTACTTCTATAAATTCCTCTGTCCTGGCTTTCTTTCTAAATATACCATAAGCCTGATTTTCTCTCATTTTGTATTGCAAGTCCTGTTGTATTATCCTAACTTACAGAAATTTTAGCCAGTTTATTAAGAAATTAAAGGTAACTATTAAATCATTGTCATATAACTTGTATCTATTCTTAACCAACATTTTGCATATTGTGTCTAATTTGGTAGAATTATTTAAACCTTATTTGTAGTCTGTATTATTTTTAAAAACTGTAAAATGATTATTCCTAAAATGTTTTATAATACTTTGGAGCTTTTCTCCCCGGGCTTCCGCTGAAAATGGGCTCCTAACCAGTCAGACTTTCCTGGTAATGAAATGTCAATAAATAAATACATTTTGTGCCATTTTTTTATCAAAATGAGATGACTGAGGTGCACACAGTTAGTGAAGTGGCTATAACTAGTGGGTAGCATGGGGATGTCAGTGGATGAAAGCATCTTATCTTCTTATTCGCTTATCTTAAGGTCATTAATCAGGTTTTGTAGAACTAGTATGTATTTGTGTGAACTAAGCCAGAACACCGTACTTTTGTTACTGTGTATTTGTGCAATCAGGATGATGAATCAAAAACAACACTTGCATTTAGCATGGTTCTAAAAAAAAAAAATAAATAAATAAAAGTGTGTGTGTGTGTGTGTGTGTGTGTGTGTGTGTGTGTGTGGGGGGGTGGGGTGGAAATGGTGTTCATGGTGGTTGGAAAATTGCTCGGATCAAAGGCTCAGTTTGCACTCAGGATTCTTAATGGCTCAACTTGTTGATCCTTTGTTTTTGTGAGGTTTGATTTAGGGCTCCAAGTGTTGAGTAAAATAGCAGAGAACCACTGTGCTTAAGCCATTCATCCTGCAAGGAGACCACCATTTTAACTGTAACTCATTAGAATGTTCACCTCATTTTCTTTGGGGCTGTCTCTTGTGGATTGCCATCTCTTGTCAGTGTGAGAACTTGGATTATAATGCTTCTTAATTCTGAATGCTTTCAGGACTGCAGCTACTAACTGCTTTTTCTTTTTTGTCGACTCTGTTATTCTCTTAAACACAGTAGTCCGTGAGCACACAAAGACTGAAATTAAACTTCCTTTCACAGCCTCATGGCTCTTCAGTAGTTATTTGACTGGACTAAGGAGGAGGAAAGGGATGCAACATTACTAGTTTATTTAATGAAGCTTCATTTTGTTTTCCATGTGCTAACTCGATAGATGGATTGGTCAATCTCACCCTTTTCAGGTAGAAAATAGGCACATGATAGAGCAAAACTGATAAATGCATGCAGAAGTAGGTCACATTAAAGTAAAGTTCATACTATATATAGTGACACTGAACATAATTTGTTTGAAATGGGCTAGCCTACATTTGAAAGACTTACCAGCTACACCTGTTGTGTGGATTATATTGACCTGGATTATATTCACACAAAGAAAATACATAAGTGTGTGTGTGTGTGTGTGTGTGTGTGTACATACACTGTGGCATAGTGACCAGTTAGGATGTAAGGAATGATGTTTTGAGTGCCTTATGTATAAGCCATATGGTATGTTGTGGACGTAATGGTTGTGCATATAAAACATCTTCCAAAATACTGGTGTGCCTTTACAGGAACCATGTCACTTGATGCACTTAAATCACTTTAATAAAAAATAACTTTCATCTTTGATTTAAAAAAGATTTCATCTGAACCAAAATCCAAGTAACATTATCCAGTTTACGTATCATACATTCACATGATTTCATTATGTCCCTTTTAAATCTTAAAGCCTCACCAGTATTTTGGGAGATTGTCCACTTAGCATACTGAGACCTGTGGAAACTACTGGTTTGGTTGTGCATATAAACATATAAATAACATTACAGAAGCAAAACTTGTAATAGCAGAGTTTAATTTGAATCACCTGCTGGAGTGCTGTTTAAAAAAAGGCCTGTACATCAACATAGTAAAGATTTTTGTCTCTCTTAGAGAGGAATTTTTTAAGACCAAGAAAACCAAGAGTAGAAACTCTTGGAGAAACCCTGACTAGAAGATTAGATGGGCATACTCACTTGGATTTCTGCAGTCTACGTTGCCCCACCCTCCTCTGTCTGTCTTTTACAGAAAGATCTACAATATATATTCCTTAAAGGCGTACATGACAATATAGTTATTCTTGGTGATTTCAGTATCACTGCTATTGGGAAATACTCTCCACCTCTCAACCAAATGCTGCAACACTTTAGCCTGTCCCAAATAATACAAGTCCCTACTCAGATCAGCACAACAAGAACTGACTGTAGCCCGTTGGTTAGAAGCAGGTGCCTTGAAAATGAAATACTGCCCAATGCTCTGAGTAACCACACCCATTAAACACATTTGGTCATTCAGAACATATAAAAAACTTCCTCCAATAATCAAAGGAAGATCTTTCCTTAATAATAAACTACCAGATCTGAACACCCTATTCAGTGCTATAGATTGGATACCCCTGTATGTCATATGTGACCCCATCTCTGCTTTAGAATTTTTCAACTAAAAACTGACCACGATTCAGGATGCACTGTACCCCCTTACAAGAAGGAGGCTAAGATCACAGTGTTGCCTATGGCTTTCAGTGGATATTAAAAACAAAATTAAAGCCAGAGATTCAGCTTGGAAGAACTGAACAAGGAACCCCAATGATACAGAGCTGCACCAAACTTTTCTGAGTTTGAGGAAGGAAAAGTACAGTTGTGTAGTGTGTACCTACCATAAATGTAGATGTTCGAGTGTATTCACTGTTGCAGTCATTACACTTGGGTTATCCTGCTGGCAGGCTACCCGCAGTTGGCCTGAATTCCAAAGTCCTGGTCCGGTGTCGGTTGCTGTCACCTCTTCCCTGATGTCAGTGCGCCAGGGGGTATAAAAGATGCGGTCGACCCCATTTTCTTCAGTTTTTCTTGCCCCAGATGTCAGGTGCCCCCAAAAGGGTAGGCTAAAAATTCTGCTCATAAAAAAACATGCACTAACATAAACATTACCTTCATCTACAAGCAAATACACCACATAGGTTGTATAGAATAGAGAAGTACAGAAGTCCCAGCAATGAAAGGGGGATGGAGGGAGGGTAACCTGGACAGCAACAGTGAATACAGTTGAACATCTACATTTGTGGTAGGTACACAACTGTACTATGTTCATCGTGTTTCACTGTTGCAGTCATTACACTTGGGTTGAATCCCAAAGCTGAGGTTGTGTGGCTGGGCCTAGATAGAATTAGGATTGGCTATGAGGCCCTGCAGAACTGCAGTGGCGAAGCCTACTCTGGATTTAGAATAAAGAGGTAAGTGGTAGTGCTTTGCAAAAGTGTGCACTGAAGTCCAAGTTGCAGCCTCCAAAATGTCCTTGGTTGGTACTCCACTGAGGAAGGCTGCTGAAGTGGCTGCTGCTCTGGTTGAATGTGGCCTAATGTCCTTAGGCACTGATTTGCCATGTTGTGAATAGCCGAAACGAATGCAGTGGCCTATCCATTTTGAAATAGTCTGCTTTGAAATAGCTTTTCCTTGCGATCCTGCAGCATATGTCGCTAAGAGTTGCTCAGTCTTGCTGAAGGCTTTAGTTTTGTCCAAGTAGAAGCGTAGCTGTCTGTGTATGTCCAAAGAATGCAGAAGTCTCTCCCCTTTATTCTGTGGGTTTGGATAAAAGGTAGGCAAATGAATGGTTTGGTTAAGAGCCACACTGGACACTACCTTAGGCATAAATGTTGGGTTTGTCCTTAGAGAAACCCTGTCCGGATGGAAAATAATAAAAGGTTCCACAGCCATTAGTGCCTGTAACTCTGAGACTCTTCTTGCTGAGGTTATTGCTAGGAGCAGAGCAGTTTTCCATGATAAGTATTTTTTATTTCAGCTGTATTGGCTGACTCAAAAGGAGGCAGTGTGAGCTTTTCCAAGACAAAATTGAGGTCCCATGCAGGTGTTGGAGCTCTCCTTGGAGGTCTTATGTTTTTGGCCCCTCTGAGGTACTGCCTTAGCAGTGGATGTGAAAAGATAGGTGGATCCGTATTGTAATGGGCTGAAATGGCAGAGGCATGGATCTTAATTGATGAGAAGGATAGGCCTTTGTCTAGCATCTCAGTTAGGTATTGTAAAATCTGAGGAATATTTGGTACAAGCGTGTCCATTCCTTGTGCCTGGTTCCAAGCACAGAATCTCTTTCATTTTTCTGTATAGGATTTTCTGGTGCTGGGCCTCCTGGTCTCCAAAATAACATCCATAACTACTTTAGAGAGAGGCTTGTTCTGAATGGTTACATTATCAGCCATGCAGCCAGATTTAGGGTTCTGAGTTGGCTCTGCAGGATCTGATTGTTTTGTTGGGTCAGCAAATGAGGAATTTGGGGTAATGTCCAGGCTTGGCCTTGAGACAAGCTCTTTAGGATTGGGTACCAGTGCTGGCGTGGCCAGTCTGGGGCAATCAGTATCATTTTTGGCATCTCTTGTCTGACCTTTAGGAGTACCTTGGAGAGGAGAGGCAGTGGAGGAAAGGCATATACTGTAAGGGTTTTCCAGCTGAATGATAGGGCATCCACTTTCCATGCTTGTTTGTGATAAGTCCCTGTGCAGAATCTCTGTAGTTGGCAGTTGTGTGGGGAGGCAAATAGATCTATGTCTGGGCATCCCCATTTCCTTGTTATCATGCTGAAGACTTGTGGATCTAGTTTCCACTCGTGAAGATCTTTGAGATTTCTGCTTAGTTCGTCTGCCAGAGTATTTGTCTTTCCTGGCAGGAATTGTGCATGCAGGTGTACTTGATAAGTCAATGCTGTGTTCCACAAAGTCATGGCTTGTCTGCAGAGGGGGTAGGAATGTGTGCCTCCCTGCTTGTTTATGTACCACATGACTGTAGTATTGTCCGTCTTTACCAGCAGTTGTCCTGGATGAAGCAGATCCTTGAAGGCTGTCAGGGCATTCTGAACAGCTAACATCTCTTTTTGATTGATATGAAGATGCATTTGGCTTGCTGGCCATGCTCCCTGACTACAATTTCCTGCCATGTGGGCCCCGCAGGCATAATCTGATGCATCTGTTGTTAGTGTTTGCCTGGCCATGGGTAGAGTGAATGGCTATCCCTTATTGTGGTGACAGGCCTGTGCCCACCATCGTAACTCCTGTTGTAGGCAGGGAATGAGGGTAATTAATGTTTCCAGGCTGTGGCAATGTTGAGTCCAAACACTTTTTAGATACCATTGTAGTTTCCTCATATGCAGTCTTGCATATGGAATTAGTAGAATGCAGGATGCCATGAAGCCCAAAGCCTGCAGAATTTTTCTTGCAGATAACTGGGTCTTTGTTGCCAACATTTCGAAGTAAGAAGTCAGTTGCCTTTGTTTGTCTGGCGTGAGATAAGCCATCTTAGTAGTTGTATTTAAGCTTGCACCCAGTAATATTATCTCGTGAGAGGGTACTAGTTTTGATTTCTTTTCATTTACCGTGTACCCTAGGCAAATTAGTAATCTTTTTACAAATGCCAGATGCCTCAGTAGAATGTCTTTGTTCTCTGCTTGAATAAGGCAATCATCCAAGTAAGGGTATATTTGAATTCCCCTTTGTCTGCAGAAAGCAATTACTTGTGCCAGGCATTTTGTGAAGACCTGGGGTGCAGTAGATAAGCCAAAGGGCAGTGCAGAGAATTGGTAGTGCATTGATCCAGCTATGAATCTGAGGTATCGTCTGCAACATTGTCTGATTGGGACATGCAGGTATGCCTCTTTTAGGTCTAAAGTTACAAGCCAAGCCTTCTTGCCCAGCATGGGCAGAAGCTGCTGCAGAGTCAACATTTTGAATTTTGGAACGTCCAGAAAAGTGTTTAGAATAGATAGGTCCAGTATTGGTCTCCAGGCTTTGTCCTTTCTGGGTACCAGGAATAGTCTTGAGTAAAATCCTTGTCCCTGCTCTTGCTGTGGTACTCGCTGAAAGGCCCTCATATCCATGAGGGATGTAACTTGCTTTTTTGCCTCTGCCCATTGATTTTGTGGCAGGTCTGGCATACCTTTTGCCTTTGGCAGGGTGTGAAAGTGGAACCTGCAACCCTGGGACACTATATTCAAGACCCATTTGTCCTGGGTGATTATATGCCAATTTTGTGAAAAAAGTGCTATTTTCCCCCTAAGGGGGCTGCCAAAAAATAAGTGCTTGGTATTGGCAGACGAAAGTCACTGGGACTGTTTTCTATATGGCTGTGATTTGTCTTCTCCACTTTTGGAGGTAGAAGCACCCCGTTGTTTAGGCCTGTATGAGCCTTGGGGCTGGGATCTGCCTCTAGGGTGTCTGTATCTGCCTCTTTGTGGACTGACTCTGGAAAGGACCAATTTTTGAAGGCCAGTTCCTGCTAAATCTGGGTGGTTGTACCTGTAAGATATCCTTAACTGTCTGCATAGATTTCGCTTTATCCTCCATTTTCTTCAACACCTCTTCTGCCTTAACACCAAACAAAGTATCATGCTGTAAAGGAGTATCCAATAATTTTGCTTTAACATGATCAGACAGATTTTGTTCCTTTAACCAAGCATGTCTTCTAATGACATTACCCGTAACATCGGCCCTGCAAGAGGCCTCCAGTGAATCAAAACCACATTGCAAAGTATGCTTTCCCACTTGTTCAGCTGCATGCAATAAATCCTGCATTTCCTTGTTATCTGGACATTCAGAATTTGTCAACATTTTCTGTTTTGGCAGTGACATTAAATATTGCTGATATTTAAGCATATGAAACTAACAATTTAAAGCCCTTTCAGCCAAGGTAGCAGAAGTGTAAACTTTTTTCCCCCATCTGTCCAGTGCCCTAGAATCCCTATCAGAGGGGACAGGGTTTTTCGCAGTGGAAGCCTTGAACCCTTTGGGACCCTGAGATATAGTTTCTGGGTCAGCAGCAGGGTTTTGATATAGAAATTTGTGGGAATCTGGAACCCTGTAGTATCTGTCTCGTTTAACCAGTGCAGGGGGTAAAGAGTCTAGAGACAGGCTGGACTCTGAAAATACATCATCTGCTATGTCTAGAACAGGTGGAATAGCAAGAGGTCTGTGCTGAGGTTGTAAAAGAAAGTCTCTGAGCCTTTTCTTAGATTCTGAGTAATCTTGGCTCTCCCAGTGAAAGTGCTGCCTCATGGTATGAAGGGTTTCCCCAAAAAAATAATCCTCAGGAGGAGAGGCTGAAAGAATAGACTCTTCAGCATCAGAATCCTCATAGGGAGGAAGGGAGTATCCCTGTTCAGAAGAGGAGTCAGAAGAAATGGAAACCTGATCTGAATATTCATATTCTGTCTCCTGCCTAGGCCTCTTATCAGGAGGGGGATGGGAACCCCTGATCAAAGTAATTAGGTCTTCGGCATTTTAAGCATCTGTTTTTTAGGCATGGAAGTCTGTGCAGGAGAATGCTGTACTTGTTTCTTTGTCTTTAGAGCTGCTTTAGTCTTTGCCTTTGAAGCTGAGGTTGGCTTTACATATAACTGTGTAGGTCCGAAAACACCCTCATAAGCCGATGCCTGCTCAGCGGCTCCAGACCCATCTGAGGGAATAGTTTCCGAGTGTCCAATACCTTGAGTATCCAGAGGCCTAGTCGGCTCCATGTGGGAGTCGGAAGCAGCCTGTGGCTCTGAGGTAGCAGGTGTCAGGGGCTGCGAAAGCGCCTCACTGAGAACCGGCGACTGGCCTCGTGGAGGTTTCGTCGTCGGTTTTGAACCTCGGGTGCCTGTCCTTTTCCTTTTCCTTGCGCTTTTTATAAACTCCGGTCGTCGGCTGTTCTGATGGCATTATATAATTAAATCTTCGGCCAAAGTAATGAAAGGCAAAATCGTACCAACGCTTAATAGTGAGTTGGTTAAATCTAGCACAAAACCGACAGCTAGCAATGTCGTGGTCAGGGCCTAGGCAAGGAATACAGTAAGAATGAAAATCCTTATGAGGTATTTGCTTCCCACAAGAAATACAATTGTTAACTTTTTCTGACATCGGTCTGAAGCAAGAAAAAAGTTTCCCCAATGGGGTACTTAGCGTTAATGAAGACTTCGGATCTGAAATTTGTTTTGAAAATCTCAGGAGTCAGCCAACCGGCACTTGCGAACTGCCTTTGCTTCGGGCACCGCACAGCAAGAAAGACTGAAGAAAATTGCATCGGCTGCTTCTTTTATACCCCTGGTGCACTGACGTCAGGGAAGAGGTGACAGCAACCGACGCCGGACCAGGACTTTGGAATTCAGGCCAACTGTGGGTAGCCTGCCAGCAGGGTAACCCAAGTGTAATGACTGCAACAGTGAAACACGATGAACATCAGGTATTGCAACAAATACAGCAAAAGCCATGAGCCTTAGACAGAAATGGGAAGCAAACTGGTCTAGACCCAGTCAGTTTTGGAAATAAATAAAACACTTAACAGGGACATTAAACAACTCATTTGCCAAGAATGAACCGTTAACACTGAATTTCTCTACATTTACTAGTAATTATGATCACTTTTTCCAGTACACCATAACCAACACAACTTAAGCCTTTCAAACAATTTAGTCCCCCACCAACTAAGAGGAAGAACCTTTACCTCCTGATCTGTACCCTCTAGCCTCTTATGCAGCAACCTTTCACTTCTCTGAAATTTCAGTAAAACAGACCAAGCCCCTACTTTTCAAACTCAACAATTCAGCAGTCTTCATCCCACCTTCCCAAGGCTTGTAGCTGAAAAAAAATCATTAACCTCCTTACTCATACCTCCTCCCTTTCACCTCAGGCACTGTCCCATCAGCATATGCAGTTGCAATCCCTCTGTCTAAAGTTACTTATCCTGATGAGTTGAAGGATTATAGACCTTGTTTTTACCCTGTGCCCTGTTACCAAAATATTTGAAAAACTTTTATAGAAGAAACTACTTAAGCAGGGGTACAGCAAGGGACCATGCTAGGTCCTCTTCTTTTTTCTCTTTTTGTTAATGATCATCCCTTAGAGTTACCAGATCTTAAAATTAATAATGTATGTAGAAAATGTGCTGCTCCTGCAATCCAGTGCTAGCCAGTCTAACCTTGTTACAAGACAATTTCACTCAGTTATGCACCTGGTCCACTGTTAAACTACTAATTAACCTTAAACCAATGCCATGGTCTTTGCCTCAGCCAAGAAATTACCCAGCATTCCTCCTGTTCTTCTAACATATCTTAACGGGAACATAATACCTAATGTCACTGATCAGAGTTACCGGGGCCTAATACTCAACCCTACCCTTTCATTTGCCCCCCCCCCCCCTCCAAACACATAGATTTTGTAAGTAATAAAATCCTTGCTCAATTAAAACTATGTAACTAATAAAATCTTGCTCAGTTAAAACTGTGTTACAAGATCAGTCACATCCTTTCACCTGCTGCTTGCAGGGCCATAGCTTAAAGCATTTTATTACCCAAACCCAAATATGGCCTTCCTTTTCTCATTATGCACTCAGCCCACAATACTCACTGAATACAGACTTCTGAGAATTAAATCTACAGTGTCATTTTATTATTCATTTTCATTAGCAG
This sequence comes from Protopterus annectens, assembly GCF_019279795.1. NCBI lineage: Eukaryota > Metazoa > Chordata > Ceratodontiformes > Protopteridae > Protopterus > Protopterus annectens. Next base: position 388,416,535 of record NC_056747.1, on the reverse strand, counting down.
ACTTCCAGATACACCATTGTAATTTGCTAAAAAATTCCAAATGGCTTTCAGTGCCTTATACAATCACCTTTCTTCTAAGTACTCTAATTTACAAGGTGCTAAAACATGGTCACTGACCCTCTTTAAGAATAAAACTACTTTTAAAAGACAACTGTTATGCACTCAGAAGTACACAGGACAACAGTTTCACTCCAGGGGTTCCTATCAGTTCGTCGAAACTTCAGCAGTTCGAACACCATATGTTCGAACTGTGAAGTTTGAAAACTGATTATCGCAAAGCCGTGGAACACCAAATTCGTTCCCAGGGAAAGAATTCGGTTGGCCATTTCTGTGGCTTTGCGATTTTCAGCACTGTGGTGGAAAGTTACTGGTCAGGTTCATGTAAGTGTGCGATTGTGTGGACGTTAAGGTTAGGTGAGTTAGGGTTAGGGCGCGGGTGAAGTGGGTGTGTGATAAGTGACAGAATTTAGGGTTAGGGCGGGATAGGTGAGTTAGGGTTAGGGCACGGGTCAGGTGAGTGTGCGATAGTGACGGACCTTAGGGTTGGGGTTTGAGTTAAGGTAAGTGGATAGATAGTAGTGTATGTACAGTTTAGTGTAGGGTTAGATGTAGGATTTTAAGTGTATGTGTGTGGATTGCTGTTTTTTTGGTGTGCTTGTGTTTTCTTGGAACAGCGTTAGAAGTTCGAACATATGGTGCTCGAACATCTGCTGTTTTGTCGAAGTGATATAGACCCCACTCCAGTATGCCCTACATTTAAAACAGCTGTAGATAACAGAGCATTCCCTAGACTGGGACCTGCTACCTGAAACCATTTGCCTACAGCCATCAAAAATCTAGAAACCATTAAAAGCTTCAAAGCTGCACTTAAACAGCATCTCTTTATGGAATCTACCTGCAACTGCTATCATGACATTGGTTAGATACAGTATCATCTCATATCATGAATACTGGAGCACATTTAATGAACTTTCTCACCCTCTTTAATGTGGCATTTTATATGCAAATATTTCACATGTATATAGGATTTTGTGTATTATATGTATGCTTGCACTGTATTTTATGCACATCATAGCTTGCATTTTTATATATCTTTTTTTCAGTACACTTTGACTGGATCATTTAATGTTACTCTGCATTCAGTCTCATTACTTTCTGAATTTTACTATGTACTCATTTTGTATACAATATTGTTGATTGAAAGACCATAATGGATTTTTTGCTCTTTGAGTTTGGATCATGGCTGAAATGGGTCAGTAGAGCAGTCCACTTATCTGGTGTACAAACAATAAATAAGAAGCTGAGGAATATCGGGAGCTTAACTGTGGATTTAACTGTGGATTGCCAGAAGTCTACCAGCCGGTGAATTTTCTTATATACAGTACCAGAAGCCTGCCTGCCTGTGAATTTCTTATGGGTACTGGACGTCTGCCTGCCTGTGAATTTTTTTATGGAGAACCAGAAGCCTGCCTGTGAATTCTGTTCTGGAGCACATGGAACTTAATTTTGGATTTACCCAGGGAATACCACAAACCTTATTCTGGATGTGTGAGGCAGTTTGAACAAAGCTGCAATATCAAAGGACTACAAAGAAATTTGTATTTCAATAAGAGATTTTAAAACTGTACTAACAAACCCAGAACTGGAATGTAAGGAAAATGTGTACTTGTTTTTATTTTTTTGCTGAAAATAAACTTTATTTTATATAACATTATAACTGCCTTTGAACTAAAGAGATTGTCTTCAGTGAGTGACAATTACATGAACATGTTTGCATCAGTATTTTTAACTTGGATTCACCAGTGTTCATGTGTAAGTAAAAACAGATAGCTAGACAGGTCTGTTTCACTAATCCCTGAACCTATTACAAATATTAGACTTAATCAGGTACTATTTTAGTTTGGGTTTGAAGGATTTTACCATTATATCTGCTGGAAGGTGATTCCATGCTGAGGCTATTTTTAGGAAGGCTTTTTCACCTACTATCTTCTGCTATACCACTACTTAGTTTAGCATGTGTCCCTTTAGTCTCTCCTAAGTATTGTTTGCTGTATAAGTGCAACATACAGTAACAAAAGCATGGTTTGGGGAATTAGCCTTTGACACACGCCTGTGTTTTATGCAGTTAAATACTGTTACAGAAACCGCAGCTTTCAGAAGTAATAGTTGTTTTTATTTGTATATATTGAATTTACACCTTCACATCTTTGTGTTGTATATTTTCTTTTTCCACAGAACATAACAATTTGCTCCTAGGTCCTGTCTTGTTAACAGAAGTTACGGAATATAAGATGAAGTAACAGTCAAAAGCACATAAACTGGAAGATAAACTGTTTATAAAACACGGCAAAGCTTTCAGGTTAAAAACCCTTCTTCAGTGCATACATTTTAGTTTTAAAATCACATCAAATATATAGTATGGGTCTGAATCACATGGCTTGCAGCCAAAAGTCATGTGATTTTTACATTCAATATTATAACAAAGTTTAAAACAAAATTTAAAACATTTAAACATTTTATAGAAATTACAAATCATTTCAGTTTACTCTGCTGTAGGAATTTTAATACAGGTTTTAGTGTAATGATATCATTAATGCCTGGTGTTTTATCCGCTTGCAATCTAGTTATCCATTCGTATTCTTTTAATTCTAATTTATTATTAATGTCCCCACCCCTCTCTGCTTTTTCCACTATGTGTATAACCCTGAATAAATTAGAATTAAATTTTGTTTTAAACTTTGTTATAATATTGAATGTAAAAATCACATGACTTTTGGCTGCAAGCCATGTGATTCAGACCCATACTATATATTTGATGTGATTTTAGAACTAAAATGTATGCACTGAAGAAGGGTTTTTAACCTGAAAGCTTTGCCGTGTTTTATAAACAGTTTATCTTCCAGTTTATGTGTTGTTAACAGAAGTGCCAGTCCAAAAATGTTATGCAGTCCCTTTGCTGCTTCAATGCCATCAGATTAGGTAACAGACTTTCAATTTTTTTCTGTTTCATTTTGCTTCAAAATATTCCTTTCCATATGATGGTCTGACTTGTATCCCCCTCCCCACCCCGCCCATATCCTTGCACTGTCATTGTACTTTGGAATTTGAATGAAAAGCAACACTCTGAGGATAGTCATTCTTCTTTGTGAATAACATCATGTCCCGCAGTACAAACATACCTTTGGAGTTCAGAATAAGATACAGCCTTTCACTAATATTATTTTAGGCTATTGTTTGATTCCTGGAACTAATACTTTTTTGCCGTAGACCCATCATCAGCTTTACGTTACATTCTATGTTAAGTTTTCAGATTTCATAAGGCTTACAAGACAGAGTTAGTCCATGGGCCATAATCAGCTTGGCAATTCCCACCCTGATAGGGAAAACAAAACAAGTCAGGCGTGGGATAAATGTATGAGTGCCCATCCAATTGTCAAGCTCTGCCTTAAAGGCAGTGAAGGTAATATTGTGTTATATATGCAATGGAAGATTTTTTAGAGATGAGGAAAGCACTACTAAGTTGTTGTTGTTGTCGTATCTTTCGGCTTTTCCCGGTTAGGGGTCGCCACAGCGGAACTCCGGTCTGCTAATGACTGGCAGTAGATTTTTACGTACCGAGTTGCCAGCCCTGATGCACAACCTTCAATGAAGGTACGCCCATTCACGCATGTCTCCACACAAAAGACGCTTTAGCTGAGAATCGAACAGGACAACGTCTTACTGGGAGGTGACAACGCTACCGCAGCACCACCACCGCAGTTTGTAATCCCTTATTTATTTGTTGATAGAAATTCATATTTTTAATTTCAGTGTTCATGATGCCATTTCTTTTGTGGAGGTACAGGAGATCAGGGAGGGTTAGATTTTTAATAGCACAGAATGTAAGACATAGATCACTGTACAAGAGGCTAGACAAGACAGAGACTAGGGAGAGATCTTCAAGTCTTAACAGTTGTCAGTTTCCATTCCTGTGATCTTTTTAGTTAGGAACCTCTGGTCTTTTTCTAGCTGTGTGAAGTGCGTGGATAGATACATCTTATAAGGACCATTATGTTTCACAATTGGTCTGAAAAAGGCAATGTAGAGAAGTGCTACTTTTTTGAACTGTATGAGATACCTTTCTTTATTAATTGGGATAGAGAGAAGGATTCCTTGACAACCATTTCTATGTGGAAATGGATAGGAAGATGTCTGTGAGGGTGCCAAGATCTCTTTGTATTGTCTAGAGTGGGGTCCTTTCTGCAGTGCCACTGTTGACCTTTGTTTACCAAAGGGGCAATGCTACCACTCTTTGCATTTAATTTAAATCCATTTCTACTGGTTTGTTCACAATTAGCATGATGTTGGTATTTGCTATGCATGGTAATTGTTTTCCGCTGTTTAAGCAGTACGCTGTTCATGTACCCTGGATTGCAATTTAAGTTTCTCTTTGTGGGACATATCATCACCATTCTTGGCTCTTAGATAAAGAAGGAAAACAACATTCTGATTGTGTAGTCTGCATTAAGACTCATTTTTCCCTTTCTGGTGAAACAGTTTCCTGCTCTTTTACATGTTACCCCTGTGCTGTACATCAGCGGAGTGCTTTTATCTCTGTTTTTTTACTAATGTTTACTTCTTCAGAATACATTAAAGCAGGACCTTTTTTTATACTTCACAGTTCCCTTTTGTGGTTCAAACTGGGCCATGCTATTTTGCTTTAGCTTCACACTGTTGTTTACCAATGAGGCACTGCCAACTGATTTCTCAGTATCTCTACCAAATATGGCAGATCTTCGATTTCTTTTTTTAATCGCAAATCCAGAGAAAAAAGTTTCCGTAATGGGTGACTGATTTGTAATGTCTGTATCATCTGGAGTGGAGTAACTTCTACAGTATCTTAGGCTATCCCTAAGATATATATATATATATATATATATATATATATATATTAGTTAAATATACACACACACACACACCACACCCACAAACACACATACAGTTATAGGTCTGGTGATCAATTGATTCTTAAACTAACATCTGCCGTGTTGATTGGATTATAAATACATCAGAACATACAACTATTGAAAATATCTGGTAATTCCCTAATACCCCTGTAAATATTAATTATGTGTGACTGCACAAAAGTGGTGAAACGTTTATAATTCCCACAGTTCCCTGGTTTCACTCTAACATACTGCAAAAACTTGATTATACTGTTGGTCTAACAAAACACAGATTTGTCGACCAACACAGGTAATTGTATGTATATGTATGTATATATATGTATATATATATATATATATATATATATATATATATATATATATATATATATATATATACACACACACACACACACACACACACACACTCACACATTCTGTTTTTTTTATCCTGTGATACAGTATAATGAAGTGTAAAGACAGAAAAAATGTTCATCACTTTTATATTTTACATATTTTTTTCAGCTATGGAGTTTCAGCATTTCACTTTTGTTTTATTTGTGTATTAACTGAAAATAATTACCTCCAGGAATGTACTCAATGCAAAATAGCGACCTGGGCAGGGACATTATTGATGTTATCTATTTAACTTCTGCCAAACGTAATAAAGTCTTAAGATCACTTAGCCATTTTTTTATCCAGCTTTCAAGTGCATAATAAATTGAAAGCACTTGCAACATGAATAAAGTTGCTGCTTCTGCTGATTCTAACACTAGCCATTATGACATCCTTTGTTTGAAATGGAATATGCTGACCTATTGCCTTAACAACAGTCATCAATAAAGGATAATAAAATAAGTCAAACTGCAGAAAAGGTAGACAGTGTGACTTCAAAGGATAAAAAGGGGGCGAAAGCTTTACTCCCTTGGTACATAACTCTCTTTGGTAAGAAATGATGCTGAAGGGCCATCAGTCATATCAGTTCCCCCTTTAAACTGTAGATACAGCTAGAACTAACTACCTAGTAAAGTCTAATACATTTGTATGCGTGCATATATACACATACTGTGTGTGTGAGAATGTGTATATGTATAAATATGCACACACATATATGATTTTATATATACATACATGTATATATATCTATATATGCACACACATATATGATTTTATATATACATACATGTATATATATATCTATATATGCACAGACATATGATTTTACATATACATACATGTATATATATCTATATATGCACAGACATATATGATTTTATATATACATAGACATATACACACATGTATATATGTCTATATATGCACACACATATGATTTTATATATACATACACATATACACACATGTATATATATCTATATATGCACACACATATATGATTTTATATATACATACACATATACATACATGTATATATATCTATATATGCACACACATATATGATTTTATATATACATACACATATACACACATGTATATATATCTATATATGCACACACATATATGATTTTATATATACATACACATATACATACATGTATATATATCTATATATGCACACACATATATGATTTTATATATACATACACATATACACACATGTATATATATCTATATATGCACACACATATATGATTTTATATATACATACATGTATATATATCTATATATGCACACACATGTATGTGTATGGATCTACAGTATATCTCATAGACCTTCTTGATTAGCATGCTCTTCCTCTTACCTTTCATTCATTCACTCATTCAAACATTCCTTCTCTGATAATTTCCTTAGTCTAATTCAGGGTCCCAGTACAAAATACAGCAGGCCACCAACCAGAGTCATGAGGAAATCTATTAATTGCTTGGACCATCTCAATAGTACTCAGTAAAAAAATACTTGGAGTTTTTATTTTTGCTTAATTCAGAGAAATTGTGAAACGTGATAATCCAAGGTGGTGGTGGCTGGCTGTCAGAGAGAAGACTGATTCTGTATTAATATTAGTGAACTTATTGAGGTCACTTCTGCTGTGTGCTTGCACACATGGATTTGTTTTATGAATATGCTTTTGTGAGTGTGTGAAAGGTACCATTGTGCAGCTCAGACCATCAGCTCCCTGGTACGGCTCCTATAGCTCCTACTCCCAACCTTGGTATTTCCCTGTCCCCTGTCCCCATGAGGCCACTGGTGGGGAGGGAAGGGAAGAGGAAGGACCATGTATGTTGAGTGTGCCAGAGGACTGGCAAGATGAATGGGAACATACAGCATCCTGAAAGGGGAGCAGTGGCATCTGCAATGTCATTTGCAGACCACTAAGCCCCAACTCCCTCACTCAGGCTAATTAAAAAAGTCTATGGTAATGTTATTCATAATGAAATCAGGGGGATAACAAGCAGTAGCCCAATTATCTTACTGCAAATATGCTTATCTTTCACCCGACATTATGAGTTTGGTGTTCAGTTTTTTTTCATTCTACAATTACCAGTGTATCAAGATTAGACTGAAACCATTTTTTTTGTCTGAAATGTTTAAGGGATAAGTGAAATTTTCATCTTAAGAAATGCTACTTTCCTTTGCTGTTTACACTGGAATTTGTATATTAAAATGTAGGAGGCTTTATATTGTAGTCAGTAACTCATCAGGTTCTTCACATTTTGCACAACTTAATTTAGCTAAAGTAACTTGATTTTATAATATAAGACAGATAAATTGCTTAAATTGGATTTTTAATAGATCATGCAAACCAGACAGGTATATAACTCACTTACCTCCTAGGTTGTGGTGCACTTAACTGATTCAGGTCAGAATCAGTAACATAATTACTGTTAAGAAAAACTCATTGACTTCTAAGTAGATATCATACCTCTCAACCTCTTAGAGCGAGAAATCTGGACAAAGCCATAAATAATGGGGGCACAAAGGTCCAAAAATAGGGACACCTTTTAAATATCACCATTACAAACTTAGAAAGTTAATAGAATAACAGTTTTTATATTACCATGAATTTGAAGGATGAGAAGTCTGAAACTTGAATAAGGATGAGAAGTCTGAAACTTGAATGCCTGTCACTATTTTCTGCCTCCAATCCTCAACGATTTGCCAAAAAAAACACAATTTTATGAGAAACAGACCAAAATATGAGGCAAAAATCTGGACATTCTGCACAAATCTGTACACTTGAGAGGTAGGGTAGATATACTGAAATGATTGCTAGTATGCTTGAAACCCATCAGTGGTCATTAGACAGTGAGATGCATATATTCTACAAAAGTATGAAGCTTTTAATTAGTACTAACCATGAAACCTCCTGAAAATGAATTATAATCTTCAGTGAATCCATGCATGGTGCTTGCATTTTCAACAACAGCAACAGTACTTTCTTAAAATACCCTTATGTACAAAACCCTGTGATGACATGCAGACAATATTCCCTATATTTCTGAGGAAATGCACTGCTGTGAAATGTGCAGCAATTTTTAGATATCCCACAAAGGACAGTAATTTATGCCCTTTCTTACAGCAGAAAAACCTGCTGAGTTTAAACTCAGCCTCTCCACAGGCTACTTGCCCACAGAGTGGTGCACAGCAACGGTTATTCCGCTCCACAAAGGTGGAGCCACAACAGACCCCAGGAACTATCACCCTATAAACCTGACTAGCCTGGTCTGCAAAGCTATGGAGCGCATCATCATGGATCTCATTAACAGAGACATTGGGAACCTCCAAACACTGGACCCTATCCATTTCAGCTTTGTTAAGGGCAGATCATGCCTCCTAAACCTAGTGGACTTCTTTGAGACAATTACCAAGGCTATAGATGAGGGAAAGGTGGTCCACACAGCCTACCTAGACCTCGCAAAGGCCTTCAACACCATTCCCCACTCAGGTATTATAGACAAGCTTACCAGCCTGAACATAAACCCCTATGTCATGAGATGGGTTGCCAACTGGCTCTTGGACAGAACCCATATGGTAAGAGTTGCAGGAGCTAGGTCTGACTCTAAACCGGTTACAAGTGGCATTCCCCAGGGCTCAGTCCTAGGACCCCTCCTGTTTGGCATATACTTCTCAGAGGCACAGGCAAGCACAGGAGGACTTTGGCTGACCAAGTTCACAGACGACTGCAAACTAGGGGCTATAATTGACTCTCTGGCTGACAGAGACATCCTCCAAAAGGGTCTCACTGAGACAGATACCTGGTGTCAAAACCATGGCCTCAAGCTAAATGCCAAAAAGTGTATAGTCATCTCCTTTGGAAAAAACAAAGTACTCACAAACTACCACATAGGTGGTAGCCCCCTAAATATGGAAGCCGTAATAAGGGATCCGGGGACCCAAGTAGGTAGTAACCTCTCCTTTGATAATCACATTGCCAAAGTGGTTAGAAAATCCTTCTATGTGGCCCACCTAATCACAAAAAGGTTTTCATCCAGATCGAAAGAGGTCATTGGGCCCCTCTACGCATCACTCATCAGACCCATCATAGAGTACAATGCCCCATTTGGGATGTACCTTACAAGACACCTGCAACAACTGGAAAGACCACAGAAGTACCTCAACAAGAGGATCATTGGCCTCAAGCAGATGCCCTATGCAGCTCGACTGAAGAAACTCGAGCTGTACTTGGTTGCATACTGCCTACTCATACTGCCTACTCAGAGGTGATCTCTGCCTGACATACAAGGCCATGTCCAACCCAGAATTGATGGACATGCTGCACCTAAAGAAAACCATATCCCCTCGAGCCACACGCTCCAGGGATCTAAACCTCACCACAACAATAAATAGGATGTGCTGGAGGGATAGATTCCTGTCTCAGAGACTTCCCATGGTCTGGAACAAGATTCCAGTCTACATTAGGCAGAGCTCCACGCTAACCTTCTTCAAGAGAAACCTTGACTAGTGGATGGGAAACAGAAAGTTTACCCCGGGATCACTTCAATGGCTCTTCTGGACAGAGGCACAGGGAACTAATCTAAGGGGGTGGCGAAAGCCAACACATTCTGGCTAGGCTTATAAATGCCTTCGGGCAGATAGCCTAGTACCTACCTATGAACCCATAAGATGATTCCTTGTAATACACACAAACAACAGGAATGAGCAATTCATTTTAATTAAAAAGTGATCACAATTAATGATGAAATAATTTTTAGATATTCTATAAAGGACAATAAGTTATGATCCCTTTTTTATAGGGGAAACAGCAGATGAAATATGATTTCATGACACAGTCACAAACCTCTGGAATGAGAAATCTACTTTAATCAAAAAGTTGCAATCAGAATCAGTATACATACTACCAATAAAATACCTTTTAACCACTTATGCTCCATACTAGAACATGTACTGAGGTTAAATGGAACATTTACCTTACATCCTGGAAAATGCATTGTATCATGCTGAATCCAACATTTTGATGAAAAAAAAAATCACTATTTGGCATCAATTGAGATGTTCTGAGTTTCTGATTTATTCCCATATACATGAGTTCTTGAACTAGTTAGAAGTATATTTATAAATGTTCTTTGGAATTTCTTTCGAATAAAACTAAAATGAAAATGTTACTGACTCACTTTAAATGTTAGAAATGTCTGTTTTACCTTTTCATGTGATTATAAAACTAAAACAATGAGTAAGAAGGTCACACAGAAAAAAATCAGTAAAAACTGAAAGAAAAATCTAGCAAGGCTAGACTTTCCACTGTGTGATTCCTTAAACCTCTTGTATTAGAGGCAACATGAAATATATGCGAATGACCCTTTAAGGACATCAGGTATTTCAACGTTAAGGCTGAAACATTCATGTGCATAGCTAGTAGGGTTTGGCTTTATTGGTCTGAATTTTCCCATAAATAGACTTAAAAAGAAAAAAGTCATGGACATTCAGAATTGCTATATAGCTGCAACACCTGATGTCCTTAAAGGGTCATTTGCATATATCCCATGTTGCCCTAATAGAAGAGGTTTAAGAAATCACACAGTGGAAAGTCTAGCCTTATTAAATTTCACTTTTGTCTTTTATGTGATTATGTCAGATTCTTTTCTGTATGTCAAGAATGACCATACGAGCTTCCTGGTTCACACCTAAAATTGCAAAAAAGAAGACCAAAACCAATAAAAACACAACTCTGTGCCAAGGAAAAAAGAAAACGGCTCAAATAATTGTGGTTAAGCGCTTTCGTAAGGTTTATTACCAAACTTCATCAGAACTGATGAAGTTTGGTAATAAACCTTACAAAAGCACTTAACCACAATTATCTGAGCCGTTTTCTTTTTTCTTTGGCACAGTGTTACTACTGAAATGAATTACTGATATTTAAAAAGCAAAACAATTGGTTTTATTAGATGCAGAATATAACTAACTCTGCTTGCATTTTGAAAATGATGAACTTTTGATATAAAAGTCTTTCCTTTGCCATTAAAGAGAATCTGTTTTATCTGTATTTCATTTAGAAATGTTTTTCCTGATGTAGTGTGTCTCTAATGCCCCTGGAAATTTCACTGTTCACAACCTTATTACATAAACAATGGAAATGATTTATAGTATCCACTCATTTGAAATTACCCATTTTAATATGCTGTGAATCTGGTAAAATTCTTTCCTTACTTTGTAAATCTCCTAAGACTGAAGGGTGATTTGAGATTTTTTTTTTTTAATATTGCCATTTGGATGTTTTTTCTACCTATTTCCAGTCCTGCCTTTGTGATTGCAGAATGATTTGCTGTCTACAAAAAATAATTTCTTTGTATGACGCAATTTATTGCAGTTCTGGAGTAAATCTCGAGAATATTTTGTTTCTTAATGTTATTATTTCTCCATTTTTTTCTCTGGTAAGGTGGCCAAGTGAGGTGCATCCTGCAAAGGTGGCGTTCACCAGCCCTGATTTACCATTCTCAGGATAAGGCAGCAGTACTTAACAGTAATGTCTGCTTATGTTTGTAGGAGTTGTAGCCACTGCCAGAGCTGCACTGACATAACAAATGCACTAAATCATATGTGTGCCATCCTTGTTATGAATGACTGTCAGTGTTAGTGTATGTTCCTACATGTCAGGACCTGGCACATTGTGCAAGGTACTGTTAACTTGCTGTAAAGATGGAACTTTGGTATTGTAACGTGTTTGTTGCAGTTAACTACCCAACGCATAAATATACACCTCTTTGCCATTTGTGTTAATTTCTGTAGAATATTTGTTAGGAGAAGGGTAGAAAGAACTAAGGTTTTCTTCAGACCTTGAGGAGATCAATTAGTTATAAAGGGGTTCATCATAAGTTTATATATATATATATATATATATATATATATATATATATATATATATATATATATATATATATACAGGCCTGTGAATAAGAACAGTACAGTCTACTAGCTGTTAGGTGGGGCTATGTCCCAAAAAGTACATCCAGAGATGATTCTGGCTTTGATATAGCAGCACAGAACTTTAGTTACTCTGTTGCTCAGAAGCTTATAGTACATTGACTTAGGGAAAAGGCTCTTCTACAGCATTGTATTTATAAACTTTCTTTATAAACAGTTTCTCCAAGAATCATATCCCTAGGAAATACCCATAAGATAAAAAATGTCTGGGCATTCATATCTGTAGCACTGTCTGAAGGGTATCCTCTTTCCACAGATGAAGATGGGAGGGGGATTGTCACCTGTTTACATGATGTCAGCAACAGTGATGAGTGAGATAATACCTTAGGAGAGTAGCTTAGATATTCAACCTGGAATTCAGTGATCAAAGGTGCTCAGGCAAATGATAGGAAGTCAGAAGTTGTTACTCTGCCTTCATCTGTTCTTCTTTTGTTATGTCTTTAAAGCAGCTAACTGGCAGCATTTAAAAGTCTATGATGGAGGCCCGTTTATAGCAGGCTAAGGTCTGTTACAGTGAAGATAACAGTAACAACTGGTTTGCTGTTTTGCAACCATGAGGGACTGTCATTCAGGCTAGTGTAAAGATGAATGAAAGAGACCTTCACCTGTATATCCATAATGCCACATACAACGTCATTAATTCAAGACTGTAATCAGTATCCTTTGCTCCTAATATTGCAGTTGTTGGAGACCGAGGTATTCTTTCTCCTCAAGTTAGCATTTGCACACTTCAGTTCTATCATTGTCAGGTAGTGTTGCCGTTAAAGTGGGTTGCTTTCCCAGATAATACTAAAGAGGAATTTAATATTTTGTGGGTGGAGAAACAAAATTTTTATTCTTTTTATATTTCTGTACTTTTCTCAAATGTTAGTTTCTATTTAACTGATTCCCTCAATTTAGAATTGTCTTCTTTTTTTTTGTTTGCATTTCATCAAGATGTTTTAAGCCATTTTTCTCTTTAAATAATCTGATTGAAGTGCAATAAGTCACATTTTATGGGTTTAATAAGAATCAGCTTTCACTGTTGTGTGTGATCATACAAGCTATATATATATATATATATATATATATATATATATATATATATATATGTGTGTGTGTGTGTGTGTATATATATATATATATATATATATAGATGCCTTGAAGTACTAGGCTTGTAGACTTATGTATACTAGCTAATGCCAATAACATAAGAAAATAACTGTATCATATCCATGTGTTACTGGTAAAATGGCTGCGTACTGAGTAATGTGCATGGCTGAGAGTTGTAACATGCTAGATAACTAATATTCAAAGCAGTGTCTGATATTTGATTTAAGTATCTGAGTAATGAGTGGATGGATATTGATCTATATGAATGCTGGATAATAAGCCAAGTAACTAAAACATTCTTAGAGCTTCAATTCATGTGTATGTATATTAGTCTTTTAACACATCTTAATGCAAATTTGTGAGACTATGAATTACTGTTCCCTCTTGCACTGCAGCTACCTTCTTCCTAATATGTGCTCTCTTCTGATTGGCTTAGCTTGACTTCATGATTTATTATGTCCTTTTGTTAAATGTTAGTTGTGTCATGAGTAGTAGTCATACTATGATCTAACCTTCTCTTGAATTGTTGCATCATGGGTAGTAGTCATACTGTAATATAACCTTGTCTAGCAGAAAACTATACCCCATAACAATGCAATTCATATTTTCTGGCATATGTTTCTCTGCATCTTTGCTGCACTTGAGTCAGTATTATGTTAGATTGCTTTATACAATGAAGTTGTTATTATTCTATTATCTGTTGTTTAAAACCAGAGCTGACTTACTGGTAAAACTCTTGTGCTTCTTCCAGTTTGCACTGGGGATGGACATAACTATGCCTGATATGCTTGTAAGTGTCAACACAAAATGTAAGTGACTACCTAAAAATGTGGAAAACAAGATGACAAAGATGTTCATAGACTGGTCAGCTGTCATAGATGTGCTATTACTGTTTTTCACCCAGACAGTCTGGGGCTTGACTTTAATCCCAAACATATTTTCTGTACTCTCTTGGGACTTAGCTCTGGAAATCAGGTGATGCTATCACTGCTTCTGACTGGGTGTGTCACATGTGTGAAAGTTTTATGGCTGCTATAAAGTGGCTTTCTTGTGACACATTTCTGCTCACTTTGTGAATAATGTGCATAAGTCCTTCAGACAGACAACAGCGAGCCACTTGTCGAAGGTAAATCAGAGTTTGTATTTCCTTCCAGTGACCCTGAGATGTAGTCCACAGATCACTGCTCACATCGACATCTATAAGACTGAAAGGAGAATAGCTGAATTAAAAAAATAAAATCAAGAAAGAAAAAACAAGATACCTTGCCAGTCCCATACAAATAAGGGTACAATTGTACTACAGTCACAGTATTCCTGCCTTTCATGTTGTGCCAGCTGTCTTCATGGACTTTCATTGTCAAATGACATGAATGCCTCCCAGCTCTGGGAATTTGGGAAGGGGTGGGATAACAAACCCCATAGGAGGTAAACATATTTTATTGTTCAGATTGCACCAAAGATGTCAACTGGAGCTTGGCTTTAGTTTAGATCATTACAAAAGTTGTGCTGAGGAAGAAGACCTGAAGAAGAATGCTGAGGAAATAGTGTTTTGTTTGAAGAATTGGGATGGAAAATAAAATGAAGAAAGAGGTCAATTTAGCAACAGAGATCGGGTGGATTAAGCACATGGATGAACAAAGCAACAATCACAATCTGTAGTAAAATATGGTCTGTAAGTAAAATAAAACAGTTCATTTTAATAAAGGTTTTTCTTCTACCATTGTTTTAAAATGGCAGAATTAATGTTTTGGATATATGATTCAAGAAAACTTAAAAAAGACAAAATTACATGTTGTTTAGAAACCGGTACTTAAGAAAAAAAATTCTTAGCTAAATTAATGGGAAATCAACCCCAACACCCATTCTAATCTATCCATATATCATTTAACCCACATGATTAAAACAAGACAATATTTTTGTCAGAAAGTATATGTAGAGCTTGTCATTTGCAAAATGAGTGACACAAATATTGGGATACATTTCTACTATTCATACTATCAATAAAAAGTGGATATGAAAATTATATGAAACTATATATATATATGTGTATGTGTATGCATGTATGTATATATATATATATATATATATATATATATATATATATATACACACACACACACACATATATATATACATACATACATGGAGCTGTTTAATTAACAGGTGTACAAATTTAACCAAATGACCCTTTTATCCTGACTTTTAAAAGTCATAAATGAATATTTATTTATTTTTTTTATTTATTGCTTTTGTTTACCTCGGAAGTCTGACTGGGCACAGGTTCCATGTTCAGCAGAGGCCTGGGAAGAAACAGAAAAAAAATGCTCTTTTTACTTAGGGTAATGGAAATAAAATATTTTTTAGGGCAGTAGATCTAACAATAGAAATATACCTACAAACCTGTAAATAGACAAGTAAACAGTGAATGTTATTTGTTTATGCAAGCATTTTTTCTATTTAGTTTCTAGACAAAGTAAAATACAGACTGTGTAACATAAAATTATTAGGAAATGTTATCATGACAGAAAATTTGAAATCATATTACTAAAATTGTATTTTGGGGGAATTGTCAGGTAATTTATCTAAAAAGAGAAATTTGTGTTAAACATTTGTAATAAAGGGTCTTTGTGGTACTAAGAAAGAAATAAGAAAGAAGGAAAGGGGGAATTAAGCTTGGAATTAGAAAAAAACTAAGCATAAAATACAAATTCTACTAAATTAAAGCAAAGAATCAAAATTAAGCCTTTTCTAAAAAAAAAATAAATTTTAATGAAATTTAGAATTTATTAAGAAATAAACAAAACCACAATGGAATAAAAGAAGATGGAGGAAAATATAATCCATAAGACTGAAACACAAAGAATATGCAGTAAATCCACAGAAATGTAAATGAGAATAAAAAGTAATAATTTTAGTATTCAGGTAAAATATTGGTTTTCTTCTACTCTGTGCAAATAATTTAGAAATACATTTTCAAACATAAACACAAAATGAATTGTATTCAAGAATAATATTTTGGAAAGGTGGAAGGTTTAACTTAAACTTGAATGTCCCAAAATTCAATATTTTCTGAAGAAATTAACAGAAGTATAGAAAAAGCATATTTATGAAAAGTAAAATATTAATTTGTGGTATGCGTGTGTGTGTGTGTCTGTATGTGTATAGCTATATGTATGTGTGTGTGTATATATATATATATATATATATATATATATATATATATATATATATATATACACTCACATATATATACATACAAATATATATGTGTGTGTAACATGATTTTTATATGAGGTACAAAATTATGAATAAATAAATGAGTAAAGTGGTTATGAAAAAAAGTTGTAAAATATGTGACATGAAAAATTGTATTTTGATATCAGTTCATTGTTTTTTGTTAACTATTTTGCAGTGCATGTGTATGCATGAATATATCTTTTTATATATGTGCACATATCTGTCTACAAGATTAGTTGATATAGATACATACACATAGTTAAGACAGTGTAACAGCATGCAGACATGTTGGATATTTAGTTATAGCTCTCATATATAAATATACATATGTATACACACACATACAAACATGCATGCACACACCTTTGATATTTATTTAGCTGATGTATTGTATTTTAATCCCATCAAATCAAATGCCCTCAAACCTACAAATACTGTAAACTATTATGAGTCTGTGCAACTTCTGAGTTGGTTATATTAAGAATAAGGTTAAAGGAACAAAGGAAGACGGAGGCAATAAGTGTGTAGGTTCAAGCCCATATAGTGGACTAGGCTTTTAGAGTTAAAAAGTGCCACGCTTTAACATACCACACACACACACACACACATATATATATATATATATATATATATATATATATATATATAGACACACACACATATATATATATATATATATATATATATACATATACATATATGTGTACATATATATATATATATATATATATATATATATATAGATACATACACTTAAAGGATTACTTAATACTGTACTAAATGCTGACATGCAGAACATCAGTTTTCCAACCATATCAAACTGATTCATAAAGCTTGCTACCAACAGTAAAACTAACGTTGTAGTTAAGAACATTAACATAATAAAGTCAAACATTTTGGTTCTGCTTACATCTCATAAATATGCTTCTAATACCATTTTCAATTTAACATCACAGGAGCTATAAATTGTACTGGAGGTATGTGTGCAAGCCAGGATGCAGATTTTCTTCTGTATAAATAATGTTGATAGGTAAATATATTAACAAACTGCAATTTCCATGCTCGTTTCTAATGTAACTACATGCACTGTACCACAGGTATGTTTCCTGCAAATTTTTGCGTGGCTAAGTTATTTGTGTACTTCAGTTATTTGCTACTCCCATTTTTCAGCTGCTTCAGTATTTAGAATCTTGAGAAACACACGTATGTATAACTTTATCTATCTTACACTGATTAAGAACACTTTACTGCAATAAAAGTCATCAACTCATACCACGTATATCACATACTAACAAGGATTAACTCAGATGCCTTACATTCAGTGTTTGAATACATCTGCATTAGTTTCCAAGCAACCTAATTTTAATGAAACCTAACTGTAGAAGATAATTTCAACAAAGGATTACCTGGTGCTTTGCTATATATCACATGACCATGTGAGCACATACACGCACTACATTTGCGTGTGCATATGTTTGCGTGGCTAAATGCATGCATAAAGCTATATATATTTATATGACTTAGTAACATCTCATTGAGGGCAAAGGCCCAGGAATCACACCCCATCAGTCTCAATCCAGTGAGGTATTAACTAACTGAAACTCAGAGCATTGCATTAAAAACAGCATAAAATACCTTAGTTATATGTAGTCCCTCTCTGACATATACTTGAAAGTAAAAAAATGTAAACAAAAGGATACTAGCTCTATACAAACATCTCAGCTGTGGATAACATTATTCAACAATTCAGAGTCAAAATAATTAAAAATAAAACAGCAGTCATGCAATAGGTCTGTCTTAGATATGCATGTCCTGTCTTAGATAAAAAAGAAGTACAACACACCAAATGTTTACATAGGGGGTGCTTACCCAACATGCATTCACGCATTCATGTCCACACATTGAGGCTTTGCCCCCACACTGCTTTTTAATTGAAATTTACTAATTTCACTGTCACACAACTATGACCTAAATGAAATCCTCCCACAGTGTTACAGTAACAGGCAACTACAGCAATATACACCAAAAACAAAAAAAAATTAAAGAAGCATAACAGAAAACAATGTGACCAGAAGACACTTGAACAAAATAAATGGTCCGACATATTTATGTATGTATGTGTGTGGGTGTATACAGATTTATATATATATATATATATATATATATATATATATATATATATATATATGTGTGTGTGT
>NC_056747.1:388277685-388395185 GCF_019279795.1 Protopterus annectens | reverse complement strand
GAGCTTTACTTTTTTGTGTGTGTGTGTTTGAGGTGCATACTGTTGTAGTGAACAACAGGGAACTAGAAATTCTCTTTTCTTTGGAACTATCATACAGACAACATCCAAGTCAGTCCTTCTGTCTTGATACAGACATAGAGGTTGCTGTTCTCGTGGGTAATAATTCATGTGTGCATTGTTTAAATCAGCATGCATTTACTGCATTGAATTTATCCAAGGAAAGAATTACCAGGTCACTCAAGAGCTGATAGTCAGCCCTATAGGACTTTTGATATATTTTAGGTATTGATAGGGCCATGTGATAGCTGGAGTGAGCAGTCATTGATTTGACAGTGAGGAAATTAAGTAATGGCTATTTATTATACTTCAGAAGTCTGACTGCCCTGCCAAGTTTATTATAAGGTACACTTTTTGCACAGCAGATGACACTGAGAGTTTCACACTACACTGCAGAAGTATATTTATTGGCAGTAAGCTTAGTGGGGTGGACTGGATGCACTGTAGGAAGTTATTAGCACTGATTTTCCTCTGTAAGTGTCCATCATATGTAACATATGTACCACACATACATTAAATATACAGTGTGTTAGTATTCCAGGACTAGAAATAAAAAAATGTTTATGTAACAGAAGGTCAAGGTTAGTGAGTTTGGTCTGTATTACACTCAGACTGATGTCAGCTAGATTTGGTATCCTCATAGGGGAGCGTAGTATTATCCAGTGTAGTATATGCATTTAGTAATTTATAAGGAAAAAACAGATTTCAGAAGTAATAGGATTAATTGAGGGACTTCATCACATGGAGATGGATTGATGCCAATAGAGAGAATAGTAAATTTAAAAAGTCATTCAAGAAAAGGAATAGTAAATTAAAAATGCCATTCTGCATTTCATTTTAAGCAAATGTGTCAGTCAGCCTCATAGCTAGACTAGGAGAGCAAAGAGAGAACCTTATGAGTTTTTAATTGACCTACAACGTCAAAGTTCAGAGGCTGGCAGCTTGTTGACTTCTGAGAAGGTTCTGGCTGTCAATCAAAGTATAATCATTACCCCTCTAAAAACACACACACACACACACACACACACACACACACACACACACACACACACACACACACACACACACACACACACACCTCCTTCCTTTTATGCTTCAAATTTTGTGGTATGTATTCATAGCAAAGCAGGCATAGCAGATCTATTTGACAAGGAAATCAGCTACACCCTCCCCCTAGAAGAGGAAACTTAAGAGTCATAGGGTCACTGATCAAACTGGAAAACGAGCCTTGACCTCAGATCAGAAGATGAGGTTCACAGCTGGGATTAGGGAACAATGGGGACTTTTACAGCATAAAAAGGAATCAAGCGGCAGGATAGAGGCAGCTTTTCTTAATAGACGCTACACTCTCTTTCCCCCTCCCTAACTTCTCCCCCATTCCTCCCATGATGGCCTTTGATCTACTGCAGCCACAGCAGATTAGAAGCCTCCAGTCCTGACAGAGCAAACCAATTAGTTTGCTTAAATTGCTTAAAAAGAGAACTGTGTGTATCTGATGGCACTGTAGCGTAGCTCCTCTTTTTGTATGAGAAGAGCCTGTCACCAGACAATGCTGTCTAGTTCATTGACCATTCCAAGCTCCTTTAAATCTGCTGTTGTCTCCTTTTTTGTGTGATAGGATTCTGTCAGTCAACTGTCAATATCAAGCGAGAGACAAGGAAGTGGCCTGATGTCCACTTTGACTGACCCAGGGTCTTTAAACAGTGATGTATCATGGAAACACAGATTTGGTGTAGCTGTGCTAACAAGTGGTGTCACTTCATTTATTCTGTTCGTATGTTACAGCTCTTGTTGAATGGGTGTACATGGGATATGTACTGGCAGGTCTCCAACTCTAGGCAAAATTTTCATCCATCTAGCATAAGTTGGTGAAATGTAACTGCGAGAGCAGCAGGCAGAGGAAGGTTGCATAATGAAAGAAGAAAAAGCTGTAAGCAGTATTTAGTACTCATTCAGAACATGAGAATTTCTGCTGTTAGTAAGTTAGAGATGCAAGCTTCAGTATAGTGTATCTGTATGGAGATGGAGAGAGAAAGATAAAAAGACAGAAGTGAGAATGCACTGGGAACATTAAACAACTAAAAAGAGACAGAGAAATTTTCTCTCTTTATACATTCTAAAATCTAACTGGAAGCTCTCAAGCCAAAGATGCTTATGAAAACTACGTAAAAAAAAGCTAACAAAACTTAAACGCTGAGTGAAGACTACCTTATGGCTTATCAAGTTTATTGATTTATAACATCTTGGGGCTCATGAACTGTGAAGAAAACTGCATCTTGAAAGCTCACAAGACATCTTTGACTTGTCGATAGACCTTGAAAACAATGTATAATTCAGCTTCAGCTGTAAGTACTTATTAACAGTTAAGCAGAGGTTAGCATTTTAATTCTTGTGCCTAAAAACCAGAGAGCTAAAAACACATCTACAACAGATACAGATACTAATCTTTAGGTTCTGGGAATTCATGAGATGCAGCGGCCTTTGTATTTGAACGTTTTTTTTGTGTGTGTGTGTGTGTGTGTGTGTGTGTGTGTGTGTGTGTGCGCGCGTGCGTGTGTGCATGCGTGTGTGTGTGCGTATGTGCGTGTGTGTAAAATAATGATTGGCATATAAATTAAACATTTTGAAATTCCCTTCCCATCTACCGTATTTTCAGGGTTTTTATTTATTTGTTTTCTAACCTTTGTCATTTACCTCTTCATTACCCCCATCTTTCTATCCCTTTAAAAATGTAAATGTACTTGTGTAAAAAAAAAAAGTCAAAAGGCTAATGAGAACTCTCATTTTCTTCTCCTTATTTCCAATTGACTTATATTCAGGAAGAAAGAGCAATGCAGAGCATAGCCATAACCTAAAAACTACATACCATATAAATGCAAACATGTAGAATAATAACATACATCTTCCAAATGGTATGGTAGGAAAGACAGCACTGTACAAAAGTAGTTTTGTTTGTTTGTGTCTTTTGGCTTTTCCCAGTTAGGGGTCGCAACAGCGGAACTCTGGTCCGCTAATGATTGGCAATAGATTTTTTACGTGCTGAGTTTGCCAGCCCTGACACAAAACCTTCAACGAAGGTACACCCATTCATGCATGTCTCCACACAGAAGACGCACTAGCTGAGAGTCGAACGGCACAACGTCTTACTGTGAGGTGACAACACCATTTTGTACCTACCATAAATGTAGATGTTCGAGTGTATACACTGCTGCAGTCATTACACTTGGGTTATCCTGCTGTCAGGCAGTTCCCCAGTCGGCCTGAGATCCAAAGTCTTGGTCCAGCGTCGGTTGCTGTTGCCTCCTCCCTGACGTCAGTGTGACAGGGGTATATAAGATGCAGCCGACGCCATTTTCTTCAGTTTTTCTTGCCCCAGATGTCAGGAGCCCCCAAAAAGGTAGGCTATTCCAATTGCTAATAAAACATACATAAGTAAAGCAATCAACAACTTTCAGACACCAGCAAATACTCCCCATAGGTAGTAAAGGGTAGAAGACATAGGTACGTACCAGCAAGTGAGAGGGGATGGAGGGTGGGTAACCTGGACTGCAGCAGTGTATAGACTCGTACATCTACATTTATGGTAGGTACAAAACTGTACTATGTTCATCGTGTTACACTGCTGCAGTCATTACACTTGGGTAGAATCCCAAAGCTGAGGTAGGGTGGCTGGTACTATAAGGCATTAGGGGTGGCAATAAGGCCCTGCAGCACTGCAGTGGCGAAGCCAGCTCTGGCTTTAGAGTATAGAGGCAGATGGTAGTGCTTGGTGAAGGTATGTACAGAACTCCAAGTTGCTGCTTTCAAAATGTCCTTGGTAGGTACTCTTCTGAGGTAGGCAGTTGAAGTGGCTGTTGCCCTGGTGGAGTGAGATCTAATGCTGTTAGGTGCAGGTTTTCCATGGTGTGTATAGCAGAAACGTATACAGTGTCCTATCCATTTTGAAATTGTCTGTTTTGAAATGGCTTTTCCCTGTGCTCCTGCAGCATATGCTACCAATAATTGCTCAGATTTTCTGAAAGCTTTGGTTTTGTCCAAGTAGAAGCGTAACTGCCTGTGTATGTCCAAAGAATGCAGTAGTCTCTCCTCTTTATTCTGTGGATTTGGATAAAAAGTTGGCAAGTGGATAGTTTTGTTGAAAGCCACACTTGATACCACCTTTGGCATAAAAGTAGGGTTAGTTCTTAAAGACACCCTGTCCTGGTGGAAAATGATAAATGGTTCCACTGCCATTAGTGCCTGTAACTCTGAAACTCTTCGTGCTGATGTTATTGCCAGGTGTAGAGCAGTTTTCCAAGAGACATATTTTAAATCTGCTGTGTTTGCTGGCTTAGAAGGAGGTAAAGTTAATTTTTCCAACATGAAGTTGAGGTCCCAAGTTGGAGTAGGTGCTCTACGGGGCGGTCTTATGTTTTTAACCCCTCTGAGGTACTGTTTTAGCAAAGGATTAGAGAAAATAGGTGGATCTGTGTTGTAATGAGCAGAGATGGCAGAGGCGTGGATCTTGATGGATGAAAAGGAGAGGCCTTTGTCCAGCATCTCAGTTAAATATTGTAGAATCTGAGGAATATTTGGGACAAGAGGGTCAAGGCTGTGAGCCTGGTTCCAGGCACAGAATCTCTTCCATTTATCTGAATAGGCTTTCCTGGTACGAGGCCTTCTGGCCTCCAGAATGACATCCATAACAGCTTTGGAGAGAGGCATTGCTTGCTTGACTAGGTAATCTTCCATGCAGCCAGGTTTAAAGTCTTTAGCTGGCTGTGAAGTATCTGATTGTTGTGCTGAGTCAGCAGATGTGGTATACGAGGCAAAATCCAGGGTGGTCCTTGTGCTAATTTCTTCAAGATTGGGTACCAGTGCTGGCGTGGCCAGTCTGGTGCAATTAGGATCATCTTTGGCTCTTCCTGCCTGGCTTTGATGAGTACCTTTGGAAGGAGAGGCAGTGGTGGGAAAGCATATACTTGTAGGTTTTTCCAGCTGAATGAGAGGGCATCCACTTTCCATGCTTGTGGATGGTAAGTCCTTGTGCAGAATTTCTGTAGCTGTCAGTTCATTGGGGATGCAAACAGATCTATATCTGGGCGCCACCATTTCTGTGTTATCATTCTGAATATTTGTGGATTCAACTCCCATTCGTGGGGATCCATGATGTTTCTGCTTAAGTCGTCTACCAGTGTGTTTTTCTCTCCTGGCAGGAATTGTGCTTGCAGATGAACTTGATAGTCTAGAGCTGTGTTCCACAAGGTCATGGCTTGTCTACAGAGGGGATAAGAGTGAGTGTCCCCTTGCTTGTTGATGTACCACATAACTGTGGTGTTGTCTGTCTTTAATAGTAGTTGTCCTGGATGTAGCAGGTCCTTGAAGGCTATTAGGGCATTTTGTACAGCTAGCATCTCTTTTTGATTGATGTGAAGATGCCTTTGTTCTGCGGGTCACCTGCCCTGAATACATTTTCCTGCCATGTGTGCTCCCCAGGCGTAATCCGATGCATCTGTTGTCAGTGTTTGCCTGGCTGTGGGTTGAGTAAAAGGCTGTCCCTTGTTGAGGTGACAAGCTTGAGCCCGCCATCGAAACTCCTGTTGCAGGCAAGGAATTAGTGGTATATCGGTTTCCAAACTTTGACAGTGTTGAGACCAGACACTTTTTAGGTACCATTGTAGTTTCCTCATATGCAGCCTGGCATATGGAATTAGTAGTATGCAAGATGTCATGTAACCCAAGGCCTGCAGAATTTTTCTTGCAGGGAGTTGGGTTCTTGTTGCCATCAATTGAAAATATTGAGTCAGATATCCTTGCTTGTCTGGCATGAGATAAGCCATCTGGGCCGTTGTATTCAAGCTGGCACCCAGGAATATTATCTCTTGTGAGGGCACTAGTTTTGATTTCTTTTCATTTACTGTGTACCCTAGGCAACTTAATAACTGTTTTACAAATGCCAGATGCTGTAGACGAATGTCCTTGCTCTCTGCTTGAATCAGGCAGTCGTCCCGGTACAGATAAATTTGAATTCCTTTTTGTCTGAAAAATGCAATTACTGGTGCCAGGCACTTTGTGAAGACCCTGGGTGCAGTAGATAAGCCAAAGGGCAGTGCAGAGAATTGATAGTGCATTGAACCAGCTATGAATCTGAGGTATCTTCTGCAGTTTTGTCTGATAGGGACATGCAGGTATGACTCTTTGAGGTCCAATGTTACGAGCCAAGCTTTCTTGCCCAGCATGGGAAGAAGCTGCTGTAGTGTCAACATTTTGAATTTCGGAACATCCAGGTAAGTGATTAGAGAAGAAAGATCCAGAATGGGCCTCCAGGCTTTGTCCTTCCTGGGAACCAGAAAAAGTCTTGAGTAAAATCCTTGTCCTTGCTCCTGTGGTGGTACCTTTTGAATAGCTCTCATGTCCATGAGTGCTGTAATTTGTTTTTGAGTCTCTGCCCATTGATTTGGTGGCAGGTTTGGCATTCCTTTTAACCTTGGCAGAGTGTGAAAGTGGAACCTGCAACCTTGAGATACAATATTGAGAATCCATTTGTCTTTGGTGATCATATGCCAATTGTGATAGAAAAGTGCCAGTTTTCCTCCCAAGGGGGCTGCCAAGAGAGAGCTGTTTGGCAGCTGTAGTGGGAATTCATTGGGGCTATTTTTTATTAGGTTGTGGCCTGTCTTCCCCTTCTTTCTGGCCTGATGCACCCCATTGTCGAGGCCTGTAGGGACCTTGAGGTTGACCTCTGTCGCTTGGACGTCTGTATCTGCCCCTTTGGGGTCTGTCTGAAGCTGGAAAGGACCAATTTTTTGTTGGCCAATTTCTGCTAAATCGAGGAGGCTGAACCTATAAGAAATCCTTCACCATTTGCATAGATTTTGCCTTATCCTCCATTTTCTTTAATACCTCTTCTGCCTTAACTCCAAATAACACATCCTGCTGTAAAGGTGCATCTAATAGTTTTGCTTTAACATGATCTGGTAACGTATGTTCTTTTAACCAAGCATGTTTTCTAATGACAGAACCTGTAACAGCTGCTCTACAGGAGGCCTCTAAAGAATCAAAACCACATTGCAAAGTGTGTTTTCCCACTTGTTCAGCTGCATGCAATAAATCCTGCATTTCCTTTAAATTAGGAGGATCTGAATCTGGAAGCAGTTTTTGTTTCAAATGAGACATCAGAAACTGCTGATATTTTAACATGTGAAACTGGCAATTTAAGGCCCTCATTGCTAAAGTTGCAGACGTATATACTTTCTTCCCCCATCTGTTCAATGCTCTGGGATCTCTGTCAGGGGGGACTGGATTCTTTGCTGATGAGGCCTTAACCCCTTTGGGTCCCTGAGAAATAGTTTCGGGGTCAGCAACAGGGCTTTTATAAAGAAATTTGTGTGAGTCAGGGACTCTGTAGTATCTGTCAGGCTTAACTGGGGCTGGAGGCAAAGAATCAGGATTTAAGCTGGATTCAGTATACACATCATCCACAATGTCTAACACTGGCGGAATAGCGAGGGGTCTGTGTTGAGGTAATAAAAGGAAGTCTCTGAGCCTTTTCTTGGATTCTGAGTAGTCCTGACCTTCCCGATGGAAATGCTCCCTCATGGTATGCAAGGTTTCACCAAAGGAGTAGTCCTCAGGTGGAGAGGCTGATGGAATTGATTCCTCAGCATCAGAATCCTCATAAGGGGGTAAAGAGTATCCTAGGTCTGAGGATGAATCTGAAGAGATGGATACCTGGTCGGTTGAGTCATAGTCTGCATCCAGTCTAGGCCTTTTATCAGGAGGGGGATGGGAACCCCTGATCAGAGTGATTAGGTTTTCGGCCATTTTGAGCATTTGTTTCTTAGGCATGGAAGCCTGTCCTGGAGAATGCTGAATTAGTTTCTTTGTTTTTAAAGTAGGTTTAGACTTAGAAAAAGATTTAATGCTTAACTGGGTAGGTCTGAAAACACCCTCTGAGGCTGCGGGTTGTTCAGCTACTCCGGATCCCTCTGAAGAGGTAGTTTCGGTAGTCTGAATAACTTGTGCATCCGAAGGCCCAGCCATCTCCACGTGGGAGTCAGAGGCGGCCTGTGGTTGTACAGAAACGGCTGTCCAGGGGCTGCAAAGGCACCTCACTGAAAACCGGAGAACCAGCAACTGGCCTAGAAGAGGCTTCGTCGTCAATTTTGGGCCTTGGATGCCTATCCTTGTCTTTGTGCTTCTTATGTATTCTGGTCATCGGAAGTTCTGACGGCATGGTATAATTGAATTTTCTGCCAAAATAATGTCGGGCAAAATCAAACCGACATTTAATAGTGCGCTTATTAAACCTAGCGCAAAACTGACAACCAGTGACGTCGTGGTCTGGGCGTAGGCATGGGACACAATAAGAATGGAAATCCTTATGAGGTATTTGCTTCCAACAAGAAATACAGTTATTAACTTTTACTGACATCGGTCTGAGGCAAGAAAAAGTTTCCCCAACAGGGTACTTAGCTTTGTAGAAGACTTCGGTTCTGGATTCGGAATGAAAATCTCAGGAGTTGGCCGACAGGCACTTGCAAACTGCTTTTGCTTCGGGCACTGCGCGGCAAGAAAGACTGAAGAAAATGGCGTCAGCTGCATCTTATATACCCCTGTCGCACTGACGTTAGGGAGGAGGTGACAGCAACTGACGCCGGACCAAAACTTTGGAACTCAGGCCGACTTGGGAACCGCCTGACGGCAGGATAACCCAAGTGTAATGACTGCAGCAGTGTAACATGATGAACATCTGAGATAAACATTGCATTATATAGTATGGAGAATTCCAAGAGTAGCTGTAAACAGTACACCATGCTGTGGTAATATGCAAAGCTGTGCTACTGATATACAGTAACAGTGCTGAGAAGGAACTGGTATAAACATAAGGCTGTATGTTACATTACCAAAAACAGGAGCAAATTGCCATGTACAAGAAGCATTTGTCATGTGCATAACAAAAAATAAAATAAGAAAACTGTAAACGAGTTACTACAGACTGATATGTATAAAACCTGAAATTTAAATATAAAACACGCTAGAACACAAAAAAAATGGGGAACCAAGAGGTACCATAACTAAGTAAACTGGTAGTTACAGGACATGGCACATATGGGAATGTATAGGACAAGGCATTCATGGTGTCTCATAGAGATGCACAAGGCATGGCATGTATGGTGTGTCATAGGGTACACAGAGCATGGCATATATGTGGTGTCATAAGGGTACACAGGGCATGGCATACACAGGGTGTCATGAGGGTACACAGGACATGGCATATACAGGGTGTCATGAAGATACGGGTCTATATCAGAAGACCGAATGGAAATAACAGCTAACGGCAAAACATCGAAAAGACCGGTCCTCGAACTTGCTGTTGTGGGGGGCTGCGCTCCCCACCGCCCCCCGCTAAATATATATACCAACTCCAAGATCGTACTACAGTGAGGAAAGGGCAAATATTCCAATCTTCACTGTACCACAATCTCACAAACAGCACTTCGAGGTCCGGTCTTTTCGATGTTTTGCCATTCGCTGTTATTTCCATTCGGTCTTCTGAGATGGACCCGAGGGTACACAGGGCATGGCATATATGGGGTGTCATGAGGATACACAGGGCATGGCATACATGGGGCATCATGGGGGTACACAGACACGCATGCAGCACCATTTACTATGAAGGAAATGTGGTTGCTTGCAGATAAGCACACAAAAGGACAGGTAACTTGGAAAAATATGTAATGAGAGGGCTGTTATAAGTCCACACAGGTATAGAGACCACACCATAAAGAGGTAAACAGGGGTGTCAAGCCTGCCCCCTTTGATAGAAATGGGAATGCACAACAGGGGTGTCAGGCCTAACCCTCTTAGAAGAGCTGAGAATGTAAAATGGAAGTGCTGGGTCTGAATATCTTCTAGTTTCTTTTCATTAAGATGGCTGTTTATAATGGTTTCATACTAGTTTAATGATGCTTGCTTCCAAAATCAGTTTGAACAAGGCAGTCAATTTATTCATTTATTTATTCATCTTTTGTTAACTGGGTTAGCCCACTAACTTGTAGCCTCTTTTCAGGGAAGACCGAAGATGGTCTTTATACTACTAGGGGAAATTTGGCCAGGGCATTGGAGTACATCCCCTAGTCTTTTCCATATGGGGACGCATTTGTGTGTGGTGTGTTCTGCTTCCTGCTTCCATTTTGGGAGTGAAGGCGGCTCAGAGAAGCAGGAAGCTAAGATAAGCAAAATGGAGGTCGGCGGAGAGAATGACAAGATAGGTGATGTTTTTGGTGCTGTTATTTATTTATTTAATTTTATTTATTTATTTGCATTTGTTTACCAGGAAAGTCCACTGGGTAGAAATGAACCCATTTTTTAGTGAAGGTCTGGAGATAAAAGCTCCTACATAAGTACTAAGTACTTTCAATATACATATAACAAAAAGTACTACAAAAAATTTTTTTTAGAAGTTACGGAGAAATGCAATAAAGTATTACAAAAACAGAAAATTACAATACATGTACATGTAATCAAGAATACAATAGTCAGGCATAAGGAAAAGGAAACATTTGCAGTTATTGTAAATATAATATTTAGTTGGATGGCAACTGATTGTCGGCTTATGTTGGGGTATGGGGGAGAAAATAGTAATAATTGCATTCATGGAATAATATTCCTAGAGTTAGTTTAGCATATTATTGAAAGATAGGGTAATAAGAAGCATTTATAGGACAGTATATTAATGTGCAGCAGTGAGCATGATAAAGGAATAAGATGGAGTATTAGTGTAAGGATAGTATATTAATGTGCAGCAGTGAGTGTGATAGAGAAATAAGATGGAGTATTGGTGTAAGTACTAGTGTAAGGATAGTATATTAATGTGCAGCAGTGAGTGTGACAGAGGAATAAGAGGGAGTATTAGTGTAAGGATAGTATATTAATGTGCAGCAGTGAGTGTGATAGAGGATTAAGATGGAGTATTAGTGTAAATACTAGTGTAAGGATAGTATATTAATGTGCATCAGTGAGTGTGATAGAGGAATAAGATGCAGTATTAGTGTAAGTACTAGTGTAAGGATAGTATATTAATGTGCAGCAGTGAGTGTGATGGAGGAATAAACGGGAGTATTAGTGTAAGTACAGTAGAGTGGAAAAGCTAGGGAGGTATAGTTATTTAGGTGGATGTAAATCTTGCTTCTTTTATAGTGTACGTTTGGGTGGATTAGGTTAAATGTAGGTTAATAGTTTCGTAGAGGAGTTCAGGTTATAGAAGGTTGAAAGGAGGTGAAAAACCAATGCCACAAGGTGGAGTGATGATGGCATACAGACCTTTTGAAGGAGGAAGCATTGCTAATTGCTCTGATAGATGATGGGAGTGAGTTGCAGAGTTTGGCTACAATGTAGGAGTAAAGCATTTGACCAGATAAAATTTAGTTTTTATCTACCTGTAAGAAATTGTTTTTCAGCAGGGCTCAGGGTTTACCGGTGGCTTGAGACCAGGCCACTTATGCCATGATGCACTGCTAGAATTACCTAAGATCTAGTTTGCCACGGCATGGATCTCAGTGGTTCCAGTTTGCTTGTGCCTTTTTTGATATAAAAATCGCTTTTTGCAAGTTTTTATCAATACTTCTTTTCCATTTATAGATAGATTAGTTGTATATTAAGTTCCTGTAGTTCTCTTTTTAGACCTATCCCCTTAGTGCTTGATTGTTTAGCATAATTGGTGGCCACGGTGGTGCAGCGGTTAGCGTTGCCACCTCACAGCAAGAGGTTCTCTCGGCTGGTTTGCCTTCTGTGTGGAGTCTGCATGTCCTTCCTGTGGTCATGTGGGTTTCCTCCGGATGCTCCGGTTTCCTCCCACATCCCAAAGACATGCGGTAGGTGGACTGGACACTCTAAATTGGCCCTAGGTGTGAGTGTGTGCATGTACATGTGCCTTCTGTGGAAGGTTGGGCACCAGGCTGGCAACTCAACACTGTAAAACTCCACTGCCAATCATGAGTGGACAGATGATCTGCTCTGGCGACCCCTAACTGGGAAAAGTCGAAAGAAGAAGACATTTTTTTCAGATCTGAGAAGTCTGTTGGGTTGGCACAGAGTTAGCACTGGGGAGACGGCTGGGCAGCCTGAAGGTTATAGATGATTTTGTGTGCTGTAGTTAGTTTTAAGTATGTGAGGTAATGTGGAAGTTCAAGCCAGTTCAATGAGTGGAGAGAGTAGCTGTGATGGGAATAGTATTTTACACTGGTTGCAAACTTGGAAATTTTATTGTAACAAGTCTCAAGTTTTCAAAGAGGATTGAATGTTGGTAAGGAGGGGAGTGCCATAGAGGAGAGAAGGCAGGAGAAATGCTGAAGTGAGGGTTTGTTGAGAAGAATGGTTTAGGAAATGTTTATGTCTGTAGATGGTGCCCAGTTTTTGTAGGGTCTTTTTGACATTATTATGAATGTGCAAGTCAAAAGTTAGGTTTTCATCTATGGTGATCCCTAAAAGTTTTGAGTGGGAGACTACTTCTATGATAGTATTATTTTGAGAATAAATGGTGAATTCAGACTTGTTTAATAGGGTAGGGTTTTTTCGGGGTGAACAGTAAACGCTTAGTTTTTTGGGGGTAAAGGGCAAGATGATTGTTGGCCATCCAAGTTTCAGTGGATGAGAAGGCATCTTGGGTAAATGATTTAAGTTCAGCTGTAGAGTTGGCAGTGCACATAATTTTTGTGTCATCTGCATATTGTATTACTGACCCATTGGTAAGAGAGGAGTGGAAGTTATTAATGAATATGTTGAAAAGAAGGGGCTTAGTATGAGCCTTGAGGTACACCTGTAAATGTATTTAGAAGGTGAACAGGTGTTGTACCATTTGGTGGATTGTTGTCTATTTGTAAGGTATCTAGTGAACCAATATAATGGGGGGGGGGGGAGACACCAAGGTTAGTCAGTTTAGTGAGAAGTAGAGAATGGAAAACTGTATTGAATGCCTTGGAGATGTCAAGGAAGAGTGTGGATACAAGTTTACCAGAGTTTCAAGCTTGATTTACTACTTCCATGAAGGATATAAGGGCTGTTATAGTGCTATGGCCGGGCCAGAAACCATATTGGTTAGGTGAGAGATGTTGGTTTTGGATTAGGTAGTTTAAAAGTTGGGAGTGTAGACATTTTTCAAGGATTTTAGATACTGAAGAGAGTATGGCTATTGGGTGGAAATTGGAAACAGTATGTTTTCCCCCTTTATATATGGGAGAATGTATGCTTTTTTCCAAAGAGTAGGTACATAGGACTCTTGGATAGACTGGTTAAGAAGTATGCTGATTGGGTAAGAAATAACTTTGGCTGCAATCTGAAGAGATTCAGGAGAAAGGTTATTAGGGGCATTGAGGGGCATTAGTCCCTAGTTGAGCTTGAGGGGATATCTTGTTATAGTAGAGATGGATATAGGGAAGAAGGCAAAAGTGGGTGTAGGAGGGTTTTGTATTGATTGTTAAGAAGGGAGTGGGCTGGTACTGGTGGCAGTTTGGGGCAATGTTTTTGTAAGGTTGGCTATAGTTTCAATAAAATATGTATTGAAGAGTGTTGCTATATCAATTGGCGTTTTGAACAGCGGGTATGTTAAAGTCATCATGGAAGGATTTGGAGCTGAAGGAGAGGCTAAGAGATGAATATGGTGTGTCAGAGATGGGGGAAAAGGCAGTCAAGCCTTTTCAAAGCAGTCTTAATGTGGCGGAAACAGTGGAGGTAGATACAGAAGAGTTGTTTCAAGAGAAGCTGTTTGAATCCAAAGCTGCCACCCAAGGTTGTGTTGTTATAACCCTCCAGTCGGCAGGGTTGTGGGATGATATATTGCTGGTCATGGCCAATGAAAGCGAGCTGGAAGATGGTAAGGACGTGTGTTGGGGAGAGAGATGATGGACAGGATACAGAATGAAGTGCAGCAGAGTGAAGGCTGAAAAAATGCTATGCAGAAACAGTGAAAGAAGGGATGCTTGTTAAGAAAGAAGTGAGTTTGAAGAAAAAGATTGTTTGAAGTACCGATCAAACAGAAGGAAGATACAGAGATGGACAGATATAACGTATGGGACAACGTTATTAAGATGCTTGGAGTTAAAACTAATGAGATAAGAGCATTTATTCATATTACTAGAGAAACTTTTTGTGCTATTATTTTCTAGACTGGGCAAATAATAGAAAGATTTATAGAAGAATATGAAAAAAGAAAAACTGTACTCCATGGAACTTATATGTACTTGAGCCCTCTTTTAGGGAAACTAAGAAAAAAATAATATTTAATTCAGAACTGAAGTGGAAAAAGAGACTTTAAAAAAGCAGTTATATTTATGCAATGATCTAGTGAATCTATCAAAAGTCTATGACAATAGATGTTTATGGACTGGGACATGGGATTGCAATGTGATACTGAAACTGGAAAATGATGGATGCCATATGTTATTAATGCCATGGTTGATAGAGGCCTGGTAAGATATCAGGGACAGCCAAAAATGTGCTTTTTGTGTGGAAATAAAGGATCCTTTAATTAGCAACTGTAAAAAAAAGACAATGTTTTTCATGCGGGAGCGTAGGACATGATGCAAAAAATTGTGAACCAAAATGTTATAAATATAAAAAAGTGGGATATTTGTGGGGAGTGTGAAAAAAAGAAAATGAAGCAGTGTTGGACATAATAGATGAAATAAAAGAACAAGGTGAAAAGGATAACGTTACAGAAAATGAATCATAAGTAGAAAACATGGCAGAATAAATGAGACAAAAAGATAGAGTGAAGGAAGTTTTAAACATAGAAAATATTGAAGAACAGCAGTCGGGTTTAAGTGAGAATGATGATGTTAAATGGAATATAGTCAAGCAAAAGAGAAATTCAACTGGCAAAAGACTACATCACTTGCAGAGTTAATAATGGCTCCCAGCTTGCAGTCATCTGTGAACCTGGTCAGCCAGAGACCATCTGTGCTGGCCTGGACTTCTGAGAGGTAGATGCCAAACAGGAGAGGACAAAGGACCGATCCCTGTGGGACCCCACTTGTGACTGGTCAGCAGTTTGACTTGGAGTCCACTACTTTCACACTATGGGTTCTATTTGTGAGCCAATTTGCAACCCAACTAGTGATATAAGGGTTGATACCTAGTTTGGTGAGTTTATCAATAACGTCTGAGTGGGGAATGATATCAAAGGCCTTGGCCAAATCGAGGTAGGCTGTATGAATTGCCTTGCCCTCATCCACAGCTCTGATGACTGACTCAGAGAAGTCAACCAGTTCAGCAGGCATGATGTACCTTTCACAAAACCAAATTGTGTGAGATCTAGAGTTTGGAGATTTCCTATATCCTTGTTAATTAGGTCCATGATGTTGTGCTCCATAGCTTTACATATTGGACTTGTCAGGCTAATGAGGTGATAATTCCCAGAGTCTGCAGTTGCTCCCCTTTTATGGAGAGGGATGACTGTGGCAGTGCACCATTCGGTAGGGACAAAGCCTGAGGTGAGACTGTGATTGAACAGGGCACACAGATGTGGTGCCAGTTCACTTTGTAGTTCATGTAGAACACATCCAGGGATATTGTCAGGTTCCATGGAAGCTGTATTCTTGGCCTTGGACAATGCAGCTTTAACCTGTGCTGCAGTAATGCTGGGTGCCTGGCATTCCTCCGTTATTGTGATTAGTCCTTTGGGGGGAGGGATGGATAATGCTGGCACTGAATTTCTCACCCAGTATGTTGGCAATATCTGTTGGCTCAGTGTAGGAGGTACCATTGTGCAATAACTCAGAGCCAACCTGGGTATTGCTGTGGAGATTCTTGATATAACTATAGAAGGCTTTGTGGTTGTTTTTAGTGTCTGCCGCAATTCTGCATTCATAGCTGGCTTTAGAGGTTTTGATGAGGGATCTCAACTTTTTATTGAGGCTAATAAGGGAGTTTTTCCAGTCTTGGGACTTCACCTTTTTCTGCACCAGTTTCTTCTTTCTGTTGTAGAGTTTATTAATGGCAGGGGACCACCAGATTGGCTTCCATTTTTTGGAGGAGAGCGTCTTGGTTCTGTTGGGTATGGCTAGTTCCATGCTTTTTGTACGTGTTTGTACAGTGCATTGGTATATGATTTGGCAGTCATGCATCTATTTTCCATTGCCATGGGTGCTGTGAAGCTAGCCACCTCTGTTTTTAGGAGTCCAAAGTCAGCTTTGCAGAAGTTTTTTATGGTGGTTACCTTTGCGGGATGTGTGGGTGAGATGTGGATTTCCATGGTGATTAGTTTGCAGTCAGATCTAACCAGGGAGGGATTGATTATTGGTGTAGAAAAATGGTTGCCCATGTTAGTAATAACCGGGTCAAGGATGTTGCTTCCTCTAGTGGGGATAAGAATGAGCTGATCCAGGGCATTGGAATTGACGAATTCCAGGAAACGTTGGGCCAGTGTATTGGTGCATGAGTAGTTTTCCCAGTTGATGGAGGGGTAGTTGAAGTCACCTAATATGAGAGTGTTGGGTTGGACCATAATAGTTTCCAGGGTGCTTAGGAACGTGGAGTGAGAGTCTTGGGACATGGTTGGGGACCTATAGCTGGCTACGACCTGAATCGCCATCTTACCCAGGTTGAAGGAAGGGTTTATGAGTTATGTAGTGCGATATTAAAGTTTATATGAAAGAAAGATGAGAAGAATGAAATAAAAATTGGAGACCCATCACACTAAGTAACACAGATTACAAAATATTTATGAAGCTACTTCAGAGGAGAATGGAAGAAAGTATATATAGTATAAAAGGGAAGGGATGTCAAAAACTGCTATTGGCTGAGAGAGAAATTGTGGATGATATTCTAAGTAAAAGGGAGTTAGCATATGGCTTTAGCATCACTGGCAGATGATAATGCTGAAATAAGAAAAAAGGTAGGGTATATGCCCAAGGAATAAAGAAACAACCAATGAAAGGATTAACAACTACAACAACAAAATATATGTGTGTGTGTGTGTGTGTGTGTGTGTGTGTGTGTGTGTCAACAGTATTTGATAATCTACAAAAAACACTCATTCAAAACAATGAATAGATAAAAAAATGCATTTTCTGCAAAGAAGGATCGACCCTCATTACTTAAATATGCTAATTCATTATTGCACATATATGGAGAAAGGGTAAATACCATAAAACTATTTACAATGTGCAGTGTGTTGCAGAATACAGTGTAAGTGAACTGAATTTACAATTCAGAGAAGGCAGTTAACACATTCATTGCCTTTATATGTCTGTATTTCAATTTACCTAAAAGTCAGTCATTTCCAGTGGAAACAATCCTGTTGTTATATAAAGCAGTCATCATATGGTGTGCAGAAACACTGCAGAAGTCAGAACAACAGTTGTAGTACTCTGCTATACTCAACAGCTGGTGCCTTTCTATTTTCCATACTGTTTTTATCAGCATTTTACCACTTTCTAACAGTTTTTTGACAGTTTCTGAGAAAAACATTAATAAGATGATACTGTATCGGCTCTACTATGAATCATGAACTTCCACAAAGTCAATAATCCAAAATACCAAAAAAAAATAATGCTCGAAACACAGAAGGGCAAAAGTATTTTTTTGCAGGGGAGCAACCCCCTCTGCACCCCCAAACATATATATTAATTCTACAGTCGTACCAACTTGAAGAAGGGAAGAATCTCCTAAAAGAAGTAAATCATTGCCAGCATAAACGTAAAAATTGCACCAGCAATTATTTCTTATTGAAAACATCATTTGACGTTCTACATATCAATGTTTTTTTCCTGCAGGCATCAGAAGCTCAGGGAATTTCACAATAATCGACTGTAGAAAACCTAATATAACAAATATTTTAATATTACCTGATCCTGCTAGGTCAAATTAGTGCAGGAAACTCAGGCATGAACTCAGTACTCAACATAAATGACCATTCTTTTTATTTGTGTTTTGTGATAACATAAGTTAACGTAATGACTTTGGTTTAAAAAAGTGCAAAATCTTTGAGCATGTACTGCTATAGTACATAATGCATGAAGCAGAGTGTGCACTTTAAAAAGAACTTGCTTTGCAAATCAGGAAATGCAAACAGATGGGCTAATTTAAGAAAGATATCAAACATCTTTTTAAAAGATGTACATCACGTAATAGCAATGTATCACTCTGGGATGTGAGTGATGTTTTGTTTAATCTCTGCTGCAGTATTTAACCCCTTGGACTTTGCCCAGAGGGTAAATATTGGTTTAATGCTTAAATGAGGCGCAGTATCCCTTGTCAGTAATGCCGTACTGCTATTTTATCGTGTTAGACAACTACAACATTCAACAAATTATTTCACAGAACTGTACTTAAAGATTTAGAAATTGTACAAATTAAGCAGTTTAACAATGTTTAAATGCTGTCCTGATTTTAGTGGGCAGTTTGAAAATCACTTTTCTTTTTCGGCTAACCAGTAATCTCTTACTACTCCTTTACTGACCACTGTAAAACCTTTGACTTTATGGACCATAACAGTAACAAATTCTTAGAAATATTCTTAAAATCCAGGGATATCGGTTCACCTTACTTGCCTCTTGATTAATCTGTGGACAAAACAAGAAGCAACTATTAGAACTTAACATGGAATAACTGACTCTGAATTGTGAAAGGTTTGCCTCAACACTGTATATTATGCTGTTTAACTTCTGTACTGAGAATATCATGCACAATGCTGGGTTAGACAAATCGATACTGAAATTGAAATTGCCAGGACACCCTAGAAAATTCATTACCACAGGTACAATGTCAGACTCTATCAGTGACCATCTCCTAATCTATACAGACTTCTCACATGTCCACTTAAACAGCACATTTGTAAAACAACATGCAACCTAAGTTTAACCCAGAAATATTCATTACTACCCTATCATCTATTAAATGTAGCACCATGAAAATCTGCCCTTTAGACGATGCTGTAAATTAATTCAGTACAACATTTCTAAATATCTTAAATAGCCTTGCACCTTCTATTAAGAGGTCACTATAAACAAAGCAATTTTGCTATCCAAAAAGTGTAGAATGCTAATGTAGGATAAAGAAGAACCAGGGAAAGAATTTCAAAAATATAAAACACCACAATATCTGTAAAACTTCAGAATGCTCTGCATCCATATTGAAATAAATATATTATGAAGATATAACAACTACACTGCAACAACATTCAGAACAATAGGAAACACAACCTTAAAAAATTTGTGTCAGCCATTAAAGAAATCCTGGCTAAAAATCAATCCTAACCCTTCTCCCAGTAACTCAGTTCTTGAAACTTTAATAGAATTCAACTCCTATTTCATAGATAGTATAGTATCCCTAACCAAAGATTCCCCGAGTATCTAATCCCAACCCTGCCCAAGAGCCATGTATCACCACATCCACTTTCATCTGTGCCGCATCCTATGTAAAACTACTCAAAGTCAAGCCATGCTCTACCTCAGCTGATGACCTTCCAAGTGAGTATCTTAAAACTGCAGCCAATAATACTGCTTATCCTGCCTTGATCCTGATAAATATGTTAGTCGAGGAATCTCACATTCCCTCTATCTGGAAAAAAAAACCAGACATTATCCCTCTATATAGAGGAGGAAATTCAACAGACATCGCTAACTTTATACCTATATCAGTCTTAACCCCCTCTCCAAAATAATTGAAAAATGTATTAAAAAACAATAGCTAAACTATCTCCTGCAGGAATCATGTATATACCTCACACAACATGGCTTCTGTCCCTCCCATAGTACTAACACCACACTTCTAACCCTTTATAGTTACAATCAATAAAGCTAGAGATAACAGCAAACTAGTTTCCTCATTTCTAGACTTTTCTAAAGCTTTTGACACAGTTTGTCACAGCAAACAAGTACTTCAAATGTCCTCACAAGGTCTATCTCAGCCCACCCTTCTATGGTTAAAGTGCTAATCGTCCATCAGGTATTAGTCAGTGAAATGGCACTTCATCTTCACTCCATACCTTCCAATCATCACCAGTGTACCACAAGGCTCAATCCTTCGTCCACTTCTCTAACATTCCAACTAACATCCTTCACACAACCAAGAAACAGACCTCCATAATACAATTCACAGATGACGTCACACATGTATGCATATTAGGCAACCTGACACTTCTCCAAAATATTACTCAGGAAGCTTTAACAGACACTGAAACATGGCTTTGTAAGACACAACTCATGCTCAACCCGAAATCCCACTCTCGTGAAAAATTTAAAATTCTCTCTCTTAATGATACAACCATGAAAGTCACTTCATAGTGCAAATTATTAGGGATGATAGTGGATGATAATTTTAATTTCAATCTGCATATACAAAATTGCATAAAAAAAAAAAAATCACCAAAAACTAGGAATGCTTTGTAGAGCCAAAAACTCTCTTGCTAATGCAATGAAAACGGGTCTATATTAGAACATCGAAGTTTCACAACTTCGAATGTTCTAATACTGACCCCTATTCAGTGAATGCTGAAAACATCAAACATGCAGAACAGCAATTTTTTTTCATAGGGAAAAAATTTGCTGTACCGAAACACATACACACAACACAAGCACACCAAGAAATAGCGTAACACTTTTTTTATTTCCGCTTTCGTCCGTGGACTTCATCAGAATAAAATAACTCTCCACACCTCCTTCTTAAATACAAATGTAATTAACACACTATGATTAATACTAATTAACCAATTAATACAGTATCATTGCTTTTAAAGAAATATATATATTCAAAAATGAACTGCTTTATAAAATATGTAAACAAATCAAATCATTACTCTTGTTTACTTTTAATTTTTGATTTTTTAAAAAACATTTCATATTAATTGACTCATTTAGACCTGGTGGATGGTCTGCCTTCAATTTTATTTGCCACTCAGCTTCCTTTTGTAACAGCAAATTGTTGAAGTCTCCTTCCCTCATGTCTTTGTAACACACTTCTAAAATAGAAAATAAAAATTTATAAAAAGACCTACACACCTGCGAATGCTTGAAGAGGGCATTCTTATCGTCCTTTGTTTTGATACAATATAAATGCTCTCTGATGCGTGTTCTTAGTTCTCTAGTCGTCATGCCCACATAAAATGCAGAACATGAGGAACAAAGAGCTATATAAACTATACCTGCACTCCGACAATTGACATAACTTGGAACTGCAAAAATTTTTTCTGAAGTAGAAACTGTAATGTACGGACCAACAGATATGTACCTGCACATGTTGCAACCATTGCAACAGTGCATTCCCTTCTTCACTGTGTTAACATTTAATCTATCATTTTTATGTTGTACCAATATATTCTTTAGATTATTATCATTTCTTTGAACAAATACTGGCTTTTCCCCTAAAATACCAAACATTTCAGCATTACCTCTAATTACTCGCCAATTTTTTGTAATAATATTTTTAATGTGCTTACTGTCTGAATTCATTCCAAGTGTACAGACCATATTATTAGTCAAAATACTACTTGTGTTCATACCACCTAAATTAATTCCTTCAACAGATAAATTTAATAATGGTGGAAAATCAGTATTACGTCTCATAAGAACATCCTCCGCCGTTTGTTTTAACTGTGCTGTAGGAAAACCTCTGTTAGAAAATAGGGAATTGATGAAACAAAACTCGTCGATAACATCAGATTCCTTTGATGTCATCCTACTAGCTCTGATGAACTGCCCTTTGGGAATGTTAGAAATAACATGTGTCGGATGACCACTTTTATAATGGAGATACCCATTATTAAAGGTTTTCTTCCTATGAATAGTGCTGTGAATTCTCATCTCATCAAAATCCCACCTTAAATTAACATCTAAAAAATCAACTATGATACCTTTACAACCAATAACAAACTTGATATAGGTTGATAAAGAATTAATGTAACTAAGAAACACATCATTATTAACATCACTTTGATCTAAAATAAAAAATAAATCATCAATAAAACGACAAAAAAATACAATTTTAAATTTGTCCATCAACAATGGGGTCTCCCGCTGCTCCTGCATATGCAAATGTAGTCATGGCAATGTGGGAACACCAATTCATGCCATTGTTGATGGACAAATTTAAAATTGTATTTTGTATTTTTTTTTGCCCTCGGCGGCCCAAATACCAGAGACTTAGTATTTCTTTGTTGGTTGCTGTCACTTGAGTACTGACGTCAGGTCGTCAGTAGTATAAAGTAAGGCAGCTGACGCCATTACATCAGTCTTTCTTGCCATGGAGCCCGAAGCAGAAGCAATTCACATGCGTGCCGGTCGGCCGCTACCTGAATTTTCATTTCCGAATTGAAGTTGAAGTCTTCTAAAGCTAAATACCCTGTTGGGGTCCTTTTTTCTTGCACTAACCAATGTCAGAAAAAGTTAATAATTGTCTTGCCTGTGGAAAGCAAATACCACAGCGAGACTTCCACTCTTACTGCGTCACTTGTCTAGGCAAAGACCACGACATCCCGTTGTCGCTTCTGTGCTTTGTTCAACACCAGAACTATCCGTCGTCGAACCCTTATTGCAGCTAGATATTTTCATTTACAGTCCTTGAATTCTGATATGGCTTTGGTAAGCCATCCGACAGCAGATCTTCTGAAAAAAACATAAAGATAAAGACAGAGACAGACTGCACAGGTCCAAACCTACTGATGACGCTTCCGTTAAGCTAGTCGTCAGTCCTCCGGTACTCAGTGAGGCTCTTTCGCAGCCCCTGATGCCCGCTTCAGTTGATTCACAGGACACTACTGTGACCCTTTCAGAGTCTGGTATGCTGCAAACCTCTTCTTCATCTAAGGATTCTGCGGTCGTCTCTACCTTGGATGGGTCCGGAGCCGCTGAGCAGTCACCAGCTTCCGAGGAAGTCCTTTGCACAACCGAATCTTGACACAAACCAACGTCTTCTTTCGCAACTACTGTTCTTTCGAAAACAACTGATTTCCTTAGGCCCAGGGTTCGAACCACACCCATGAAATCAACTCCTCAGTATCAAATGCTTAAAATGGCAGAAGACCTTATCATGCTGATTAGGAGAAGCTAAGCTACCCCCTCCAAAAGGAAAAGAAATCTGTACCCAGTAGTTTTGTCTGAACAGGATTCAGATGAATCTGATGCATCTGACTATGAAGGCATGCAACCACTCTCCACTTATGAGGATTCTGATGCAGAGGAATCCATTCCTTCAGCCTCTCCCCCAGAGGATTTTTCCTTTGGGGAAACCCTGCATACTTTAAGGGAGCATTTCCAATGGGAGAGACAGGACTACCCTCAGTCTAAAAAGAGACTCAGGGAATTCCTAGGGGTCTATATTACTAGAATGAACGCTTAAATGTTTGAATCTGTAAAGGTCGACCTTTATAGATCGAACACTTAAATGCTCGAAATAGTAAAAAAGTAAATAAAAAAAAAGGTTTAGGCAGGGAGGCTGTGCCCCTCCACACCCCCCCACTACTTAAATATACCAACTCTGAGATCGCACTTCAGTGAACTACAGTGAGGAAATGGGAAATTTCCCATTCCCTACACTGTAGTGTGATCCTGGAGTTGGTATATTAAAGTAGGGGGTGTGTGGGGGGCACAGTCTCCCATGTGGCGTATGCAGGGGGCTTGCCCCCCTGCTTAAACCCTTTAGTTTTTCTTTTTGTGTTGTGTATTTTTTTTGTTTTTTTTAAGTTTTGTAAAAATTCGACCGCTTAACTGTTCGATCTCTAAAGGTCGACCTTTAGAGATTTGAACATTTAAGTGGTTGTGCATGTAATATAGACCCATTCCTAGATCTTCCACAACACAGACCCTTGGCCATCCCCCCAGTCCTGGATGTGGTGGATGATGTTTTCCTTGAATCCAGCTTGACTCCTGATACCCTACCCTCCTGCTCTGAGAAAAACAGACAGGTACTATGGAGCCCCTGACTCACATAAATATCTTTTCAGAAACCCAACAGCTGACCCTGAGGTCATTTCTCAAGGGCCAAAAGGGATTAAAGCAATGCCTGCTAAGAATCCCACCCTCTCAGACAGGGATTCCCGTGCATTGGACAGATGGGGTAAAAAAGTATACACCTCAGCTACTCTTGCTATCAGGGCACTACATTGTCAGTTCCATATGCTTGAATATCAGCAACATATCTCGGAACTCCTTAAACAAAAAATTTCTTCCTTCCTGCTTGCACAGAATCTAAAGATTTACAAGACTTAATGCATTCTGCAAGTCAAGTAACTAAACACACTTTGCACTGTGGTTATGATGCCCTAGAAGCTTCTTGCAGGGCAGCAGTTACTGGATCTGTCATTAGAAGACATGCATGGCTTAAGGAACAACCCCTGCCAGACCATGTCAAATCTAAATTGTTGGATGCCCCCTTGCACAAAGGTAACTTATTTGGCACTAAGGCAGAAGAGGTCTTAAAAAGATGGAAGAAAAAGCAAAATCTATGCAAACAGTTAAAAATTTCTTACAGGTCCAGCCCCCTAGGTTCAGCAGGCATTGTCCCTCCAAGCACTGGTCCTTTCCTGCTGTGAGTAAACAGGCCCAGCCTAGGCCGCATGGAAACAGACCCCCCCCTCAACACCAGCCCCAGGGAATGCAGAGATCTAAGCAGTGGACTACTTCCACTTCAAAACAAGGGAGTTCTTAGCCACCCCCTTATGATAAGAACTCACAATGACTCATCTCCTCCCACCCCCCCCCTCTGCCCACCCTCACTTACCCCTAGGAGAAAAACTCTCCATTCACTCAAGCACCTGGGCCACCATTACCAAGGACCAATGGATTCTGAACATTGTATCTCAGGGATACAGATTCTCCTTCCACACCCTTCCAACCCCAAAAGGGTTCCCAGATCTTCCACCAAATCAGTGGGCAGAGGCTCAAAAGCAAATCCATTTCCTGCTCACTTTGAGAGCAGTAGGAGGAGTAGTAGAACACATTCCTGCAGAACAGATAGGCCATGGTTTCTACTCCAGACTTTTTCTGGTGCCCAGAAAAGAGGGTACCTGGTGCCCCATCCTTGATCTATCCATTCTAAACACCTTCCTGGTGATCCCAAAATTCAAAATGCTCACCCTCCAGCAGCTACTACCCATGCTCTCCAAGGGTGCTTGGCTAGCCACCTTAGATCTAAAAGAGGCCTACCTCCACATTACTATCAGGGAATCATGCAGGAAATATCTTCACTTCAGGGCAGGATCTCAACACTTTCAGTTCTCTGTGCTTTCTTTTGTCTTATCTACTGCTTCCAGAGTTTTCACAAAATGTCTGGCTCCAGCCATTGCCTTTTGCAGACAAAGAAATATTTAAATTTATTCCTACTTAGATGACTGCTTTATTCACGCAGACAGACAGGAAAAGCTGCTCAAGCACCTGGACTTTGTAAAGACCC
This sequence comes from Protopterus annectens, assembly GCF_019279795.1. Classification (NCBI taxonomy): domain Eukaryota; kingdom Metazoa; phylum Chordata; order Ceratodontiformes; family Protopteridae; genus Protopterus; species Protopterus annectens. The sequence continues at coordinate 388,369,763 of NC_056747.1, read as the reverse complement.
TACTAACCTCCCTAGGGTACACCATTAATGAAAATAAATCAAAACAGGTGCCCACCCAAAGGATAATCTTCTTGGGAGCAAGTCTGAACACAGCCTCCCAGATGGCATTCCTTACACCAGAGAAACAAATTTTCCTGACAGCCTAAGTCTCTCAACTGGCCACCAGACCTCAGCTTTCTGCAAGGAAAATCCTGCAATCTTTGGGGTTCATGTCATCTTGCATATTCCTCATTCCATATGCCAGACTGCATATGAGGAACCTTCAGTGGTACCTAAAGAGCCTTTGGTGTCAACACTCTAAAGACCTGGAAACTCTTCTACCTATAATTCCTTGCCTCAGAAAGGAATTTATTTGGTGGGCAAAAGCATGCTCCCACAACCAGGGAATGCCCTTCTCCCCAACCCCGCCACCCAGAACCTCACCACAGATGCATCAGACTATGCTTTCAGTGCACACCTGGATGGCAGGTGCATACAGGGCCAATGCCCACAGCAAATACCCCTGCACATCAATCAAAAAGAGATGATGGCTGTGCAGCAGGCCTTGATAGCTTTCAAACCCCATCTCTCTCCAGGAGTTCTCCTGATCAAAACAGACAACACCACTGTGATGTGGTACATCAACAAGCAGGGAGGGACCGACTCCTACCCTCTGTGCAGGCTGACTATGACCCTTTGGTTCACAGCTTCTTCCATGCAACTACACCTGTTAGCACAATACCTACCAGGCTCTCTCAACTCCCTGGCAGACCAATTAAGCAGAAGCCTTCTGGAACCACATGAGTGGCAGCTCAGCAGAAGTACCTTCACCTTAATAACTCAAATGGGGAACTCTGAAGGAAGACCTGTTTGCCTCCCACACCAACCATCAGCTCAGCAGATTCTGCACCAGGGAGCACCACTGCATGACTTGGAAAGTGGATGCCCTGTCCTTCCCCTTGGTAAATCTCTCATATGCCTTTCCTCCCCTACCTTTCATCCCCAGGGTACTGCTCAAAATAAGGGAGGAAAAACCAAGGACCATTCTTATAGCTCCAGACTGGCCCCAACAACACTGGCACCCCTTGCTGTGCAGCCTGTCCTCGCTGCCTCCATGGCATCTTCCTCAGATTCCAAACCTCCTAACCCAGAGAGAAGGGGAATTCATGCATCCCCAGTTGCAGACACTCAATTATTCCCTAATCCCAAACCAATCTGCCATCCTCAGTAAACAGGTTCTAGATGTTATCCATGAGGCCAGATGTCCTAGCACCAGAAAGTCTTATGCAAACAAATGGAAAAGGTTCTGCACCTGGATCCAGGCTAAGGGGGCCAATACGGCACAGCCCTCCATCCCTCTCATCCTGGATTACTTAGCTGACCTACTGCACAGTGGTCTCTCTTTCTCATCTATAAAAATTCATGCCTCTGCTATTTCTGCTCATTTCCACACTGAGCAGCCCCTTTTCTCACACCCTTTGATCAAGCAGTTCCTCAGGAGGGCTAGCAATTTGCGGCCCACCAGAAGGGTACCACCACCAGCTTGGGACCTTAACTTTGTCTTGGAAAAGCTCACCCTGCCTCCTTTCGAACCAGCTTCTTCTGCAGAGCAAACAATTCTCTCCTGGAAGACAGCATTCCTTCTGGCCATCACTCCAGCGAGAAGAGTCTCTGAGCTGGAAGCACTCATGGCTGTAGAACCCTTCTTCATCTTCCATGCAGACCAGGTATCCCTCAGAACTAACCCATCCTTCATGCCCAAGGTGGTGTCCAGTGTGTCTCTCAACCAATCCATTCATTTACCCACCTTCTTTCCTAATCCACAGAACAAGGTGGAAAGGATTATTCACTCTCTACATGTGCACAAACAGCTCAGATACTATCTGGACAGGTGTAAATCCTTCAGAAAGTCTGACTAATTGCTGGTTAGCTTTGCTACAGGGGCAGAAGGTAAAGCCATTTCCAAGCAAACCATTTCCAAATGGATAGCACACTGCATCTATTTCTGCTACAAACAGCATGGTAAGCCTCCCCCCAAGGGGGTCAGGACTCACTCCAACAGAGCAGCCTCCATCTCTGCAGCTTTCCTCAGAGGAGTCCCCACCAGGGACATTCTGGAGGTTGCAACCTGGAGATCTGTTCACACTTTTACCAAACATTACCATCTGCCTCTCTTCTCCAAATCCAGGGCAGGGTTTGCCTCTGCAGTCTTGCAGGGCATCCTAGCCAGCACCTAGTTTCCTTTAGTGCCTCCACCCATTTCCTCAGCTTTAGGAATCAACCCAAATGTGATGACTGCAACAGTGAAACATGAAGAACATTGCACTTTGTGTAAACTTACCATAAATGTAGATGTTACAGTGTATTCATTTTGCAGTCCTGGTTTCCCTCCCTCCATCCCCCCTTTCTTCTCTCTCTCCTTTTGTTACCATTCTTCCTTGTTGTTCTCCTTTCCTTACAACTGACATGTTGGTATTTATTTTCCACTGATGGGGTTCTACCATCAGAACCTGGCCTCCTACTTTGGAGGCTCCTGACAGGTTAGGGCAAGAAAAACTGATGTTATGGCGTCGGCTGCCTTGTTTTATACTCCTGACTACCTGACGTCAGTCCTCGAGTGACAGTAACTGACACAAAAATACTGTGTTTCTGGTATTCTGAGGGCTACCCTGGCAGGGATAACAAAAAAAAAAATCAAAACAGAAGTAGATAAAAATCAGGCAGCAATCGGATGTCCCAAAAAACAAAAGAAAGAATATAAGGTGAAGGATCAGATGAGAAGGCCAAGAAATGTGGAAAATGCATAAATATAGTTGCAAGTATAGAAAACTCTTGGAACAACCTCATGTTGTTCAGGACTGAACACAAAGGAATGGTTAAGGGAGGGAGGTGAATTTAAACCAAAAGATGAAAGGTTAATATTGGCGGCTTATAATAGTGGAATACTTACGTGTTGGTTTACAAAGTCCATTGGACATGTAGGAGAAACAGACAAATGTAGGTTTTGTAAAACAGAATTGGAAAAAGTCACAAATCTTGTTGCTGGTTGTGACATACTAATGACAGAAGGGCTATATACTGAAAGGTATAATAATATGGCAAGACTGTTACATTGGGGATTGAGCAAACATTATAATACTGAAGCAGCTGAAAAAAAAACACTTGAAACATGAGCCATAAAGCATTACAGAAAATGATGAGGTTTATATGACATGGGATCACCCATTACCAAGCATTCAAAAATGGATGCGAGAAAACCAGATATAGTAGTCTAGGTAAAGAAAACAAAAGTAGCATTGATCATTAAAACTTCTTACACCCATTGACTACAGGGTCTTATGTACAGAGAGCCACAAAGTCATAAAATACCAGGATTTGCAGGCAGAAATGCGGGAAATTGTGGAAGAATGATAACCAGATAGTTATAACAGTAGTAGGAGCAACAAATCTTATTAAAAAGACTTTACAATCTTAGTAAGATATGTTACCGATAAATGTAACTCTCTACAAATTGCAGGAGTCATCATTACTGGGCACACTATGGGTGCTGCGAAGAGCATTTCTGGTTAATATCAAACACTGGAACAGTACTAATTTCATGAACTTTAATCAGACTTTGAAGTAGGAATGGAGTACATTCCTGTCATGGTATTAGAAACCCAAAAGACTTGGAGAAATTTAAAAAATCCAAAAGATACAGCAAATCTATTGCCTGACAAATTTAGCTCCAATTTTACCACCCCGACATCCCTCTAGAAATACCTTCAACCATAACTACCACCATCTATCAGTAGGAAATAGATCAATCCACTCTCCAAGGCCAAGAGTAAAACATCAGTGGGTCTTAGTAATATCCCATGATGCCTCCTTTATAGCATGAAAAATCAGGACCACAAGAAATCACTATTTAACCACAGCCTTCAGACAGGCTAAGTGCCAAATGAGTGGAAGACTGCAACACTCATCCCTATACATGAGCACAGGCCATCTATGGACCCATGTACCTGCAGATGATAAGTTTAACTAGTCTCATATATAAAGTCATGAAAAGAAACCTTCAGAAACTGGATCCAACCCAGTTTGGTTTTGTCAAGGGCAGGTCATGCCTACTTATCGTGGTGGAGTTCTTCAAGGAACTAATGGATGATGCAAAATGATGCACACTTGCCTACCTTGATCTGTTCAAAACATTTGAAACAATATTACAAGAGCCACATTGAAAAATTCAGTACCAACAGATGCATAATAGTATGCCTTGAGAAGATGGCTAACTCTGGAAACTACCACATTGATAATACACCCAGTAGAGCCAGTGGTCAGGGATTTGGGAACAGACATAGACAATAAAGTGGCATTTGGCCATCACTTCTATGGTAGTAAGGATATCATTCTGTATTGCACAATCTATAAGCAAGGGTATGGCATCAAGGTCCAAGAATGTCATTGTTCCATTGTACTTGGCCCTTATTAGAATAGAGTACAACACCCCCTTTGGTATGTACCTGACCAGGCGTATGCAACAACTGGAACATTCACAGAGATTCTTCAGAAAAAGAACACAAGGCCTAAACAACATGTCCTATATGTACCACCTCAAAGCCCTATCACTGTATTAGGTCTCCTAAGGATTGCAGAGGGGCAATCTCTGCCTGGCCTAAAAAGCATCCTCTGATCTCACTCTGATGGACCTGCTGCACATCAACAAAACAAATAGCATCAGAATTACCTGTTTAATGACCTAAACCTCATCTGCAACATAAATAGGACATGCTGGAGGGACAGGTATGCATCCCATAGACTACGCCATCTCTAGAACAGGTCTCCCATCCATGTGATGCAGAGTTCTTTCCTAAGGCAATTCAAGCATAACTTTGACCAGTGTTTGAGAAATTGGAAATTCATCCCGGTCTGTCAGCTATGTCTCTAGTAGACAGTGGCAGATTATAAATGCTTGACCATTCATGCCCAAGCCTACATATAGCCAGTAAAGTAATGCTAGGGTGTAAAACCTTGTCAGATATATTCACGAAGCATGGCTAAGGTCAGAAAGTCTCCTCATGGGTTCAGCATATGAAACTGAGGATGAAGAGGACAATTAGTTTCGAGGTAAATTTGAGAGCCCCCCCCCCCATCCAGATGGCAGGGCTTAGTTCGATGGAAGGTATTGCATTGCATTATTTAACCTGTAGATGAATTTGTTCCAGAGAAGGTGGAGGCACTGTGTGATAAAGTTTTCTCTCCCTCACTTTCGGTTTACCTGCTGATGAAGGTTCAGGTTTCTGATTCGGCTGTTTAACTTATTGAGATACAAGAGGTCAACCATGGTAAGCAAGAGCCAGCCCACCTCTTAGGAGTCTGTACGACACGGAGTACACTAACGAATATGAATGAGCAGGAATTTAAAGAAGCCGTTGATGAGAGACAGACCTGGTGTGTTAGTCTTTGAGGTCATGCAGAGTGGGACTTAATTAAATGAGTAAATAAGAACAAAAAATCTCTTCACTAGTTTTATATATTTCTGAAATTAACATGGTTACATGCCCACTACATTATCAGGAAGGTGGAAAATATGCCTTCTCAAACTCAGTGCAAGTGAAGTACTTTCAAGTAGTACAGTTTCCTTGTGCACTGAACATTTAATTTCTCTGTTTCTGCCTGTAGATGCTGAACACTAGAACTTGTGAGATGCTTCATGGATCAATGAAAGGGGCCACATGATAAATTAAATATACTCTGACTTAAATTGCAGCTTTGTGACTATTGATGTCACATAGCGGGATGGAGGGATTTTTGTTTAAATTACTGTGTTTGCTAGCATGTGGCATATTTGATTATCATTTTCCATACAATTGCTAATGGCTGCAGGTGGCACAGTGGCTTACTGTGCTGATTAAACTAGCTATTATAAACTGTCTGTATCATACATCTCAACTGTCCCTGATCACTGAGCATTACAGTCATGTAAACTGTCCACGTCATACACCTCAACTGCTCCTTATCACTGAGAATTATACTTATGTTAACTGTCCATATTGGACTTCTCAACTGACACTGGTCACTGAGAATTACAGTAACATAAACTGTCCAAATCATACTTCTGAACTGTGTAATACAAGTTGGAGAAAAACAGCTAGAAATCCAAATACCAACAAAAACACTACTTGCAAAACAGATCCAAAAGTAGGCACTACTGGAACTGGGGTAGTGTGTGGCATCCAACCTCATTATGCTGACTTGGCAAAAGGAGGTTTTGTTCTAGTGCTAAAACAAGGGCTAATAAAAATTAGCATTTTATCTTGTTGTTTTTGTGTGCTTTTTAGAAGTAAAACATTTTTTATGTTGTAGTTTGAAGTAAACATATGATAGATTGGTTATTTAAACTAAGCTGAATTTTATATGTTTATATTTAGCATTGTTGATTTTTAATGTATATAATACCTTTGGAAAATTTTGAGTGTTATACCTTTAAGACCTGATTACAGGTATTTTATGCTAGGGGGAGAATCATTTAAAAGCAGCATTTGATGTGTGTATTGTAGATTCTGATGAAGTCTGTTGCACAGAGACGAAAAGCTATATTGTGCATTACCCAAGCTTAAATAAATTCGTGGTATCTACTTTCACCAGCAGTGCCTATTTCTGGATTTGTTTTGCAACTAGTGTTTTTGTTGATACTTCCCAACTGTCCCTGATCACTGAAAGTTATAGTCACGTAAACTGTTCATATCACACTTCTCAGCTGTCCCTGATCACTGAGAATTACAGTCACTCAGGAGTGACAGACAGTAGTTTCATACTTCTTATTGTCCACATTGATGGGAAAACTGATCTTCTATTAACTTTTTGAATTTTAATTTAAGTCCAATATTTACAATTGTCCCTTGTTATGGGTCTTTGCTTGCCCTTTATTTTTGGCTTTGCCCTTGACTCTTCATCAAAGACATTCACAGATATGGTGTGTGTGTGTTTGTGTTTCTCAATACTTGGGAGCTGAATCTGGATATCCACACTGATCAGATGCTTATCATGGTTTGCAGCCCATGACACCAGATCCAGCTGTAATGAAACAATATAGTTAGAATTAGAAATGAATTAGTCAATGGAACAATACAGCTTTGTTGAAAACACAAGTCAAAGATAAAAAAAATATATATTTTTTTCTGCAGGGTGACAGTATCTCCCAGAAGCTCACCCCTGTACTTCTTAAATATGCTAAGTTCATGGTTGCACTGCCGTAGAGGAAGGGGAAGACTACCTAAATCTTAATACTGTTATGGTCTCCTGCAATCAAACTGTGATCTGTAAACCACTGAAAATAGAAATGCAACAATAAGTCAGCAAAGTAAAAAACACACGCACACATGGCACTGACAGTGCACTGTCACATAAATTGACAGTTTCCAGTGAAAGCATTATCAAGTGCATCATTCGTCTTTGCTGTCATTCAGTTAATTGACACTACATAAGTGTCTTTGATAAAAATATCATCTGTTAAACTACACACTCCTGATTGCCTGGGTTGTGGCTAAATGGGTCATGATAAACTAGTTCATTTAGTAGTTACCAAACAGATAAAAACTTTTAAAACATTACACAAACTCTAGTGTTGTCTCTTGGCTATGTACAGTATAGCATTAAGTACAGTTCAAGGTTTTCATTTGGTCAGTTCATAGGATCATAGGAAGTTACTAGGCCAATGACTTGAGGGCCCTTACAAGCCTAGCTAGATTTTACCCGTGTTACCTGGTCAGCACATATTGTCCCTGTCCAAGAGGGACACAGGTGGAACCCCTGGAGTGAATTTATGGTTACCCATCCAATCGTCCAGATGACCAATGAGGTGCTCTGTTTGATGTGAAATGGGAGTTTATTCCAAAGGTGTGGTAGCCTCTGGGAGACAAATCTGTCCCTCCTTCAGGTTCTATTGATGTCACATACCAGGTTTAGGCCTTTAGAGCGAGTAACTTGTGTGCCATTTGCCTTGCGGATGTGCAGCATTTCCAATAAAGCGGGATCAGAGATCACCTTATATGCAAGGCAGAGATCACCTCTGAGTAGTTTGTATGAAACAGAATAAAGTGACAGTGATTTCAGCTGATCCACATAGGATAGCTGCTGAAGACCTTGAATTTTCTTTGTGAGAAACCTTTGTGGTCTCTCCAATTGCTGCAGGTGCTTTGAAACGTACATGCCAAAAGGGTCATTGTACTGAATTATTCACCTAATGAGTGAAGAGTACAGGGAGGTGATAACTTCACTTTTTCTTGAGGGAATGCCCTTTCTTATGAGGTGAGCCATACAGAGTGCCCTTCTTACCACTCCGGAGACACTGTAATCAAAGGCAATGTTGCTGTCAACCTGAGTGCCCAGACCTTGCCATTGATGTGGTAATTTGCAGGAACATCGCTCTTACTGAAAGGGATAACAATACATTTTTTTGTTCTGAGTTTGAGGCCATGACTTTGGCAACAATCATTTGTTTGTGTAAGAAGGATGTTGACATCATTTGGAAATTCTATGACCACATCCAATTTGCAATTGTCAGCAAGTTTTATCAGCCACAGTTCCTTAGTTTTAGCTTGTACTTCAGAGAAATAGATTCCAAACAGTAGCGGTCCCAGGACTGATCCCTGTGAAACACCACTGGTAACTGGTCTTCTGTTGGAGGTGGATTCCCCTATTTTGACTGTATGGGTTCTATCAGAGAGCCAGTTTGCAACCCACCTTACAACAGAAGGGTTGATGTCTATCTGGGAGAGTTTGTCAATGATGCCTGAGTGAGGGATAGTGTCAAATGCCTTGGCCAGGTCTAGGTAGGCTGTATGCACAGATTTCCCCTTGTCCAGGGCCCTTGTGACTGTCTCGAAGAAGTCCACCAGGTTTAACAAGCATGATCGCCCCTTGACATATCCAACCTGGGTAAGATCTAGTGTTTGGAAATTACCTATATCTTTGTTGATAAGATCTCTTGCTTTTTTAATTTCTCCAAATCTTTTGGGTTTCTAATACTATGATGGGAATGGACCCCATTTCTAAGTCAAAGTACAATTAAAGTTCATGAAATTAGTACTGTTTCACTCTTTTATGTCATCCAAAACTGCTCTTCGAAGTGCCTGCAATGTGCCCAGTCCTTCTGCAGTTCGTATGGAGTTACATGTATTGGTAACTTGTCTAAATATGATTGTAGACTGTTCTTTATAAGACCCGTTGCTCCTACTACTATTGGAACTATCTGGGTATCTTTTTTCCACATTGCTGTTGTTTCTGCTTGCAAATCTTGATATTTTATAACTTTGTGTGTCTCTGTACACAGGACACTGTAGTCACTGGGTGTGGCCATTTCAATGATCAATGCTACTTTTGTCTTCTTTTCTTGGACAGCTATATCCGGCTTTCTAACATCTATCTTTTGAAATGTTGGTAATGGATGATCCCATGTGATGTAGACTTCATAATTTTCTATGATGCTTTGTGGCTCATGTTTCCAGTGGTTTTCAGCCACTTCAACACCGTAATGCTTGCACAATCCCCAGTGCAACAGTCTTGCCACATTGTTATGCCTTTCAGTATAAAGTCCTTCTGCCATTAGTATGTCACAACCAGCAACAAGGTGTGCGACTGTTTCCAATTCGGTTTTACAAAATCTACATTTGTCTGTTTCTCCCACATATTCAATGGACTTTATGAACCAGTGCGTATGTTGCCCACTATCTTGGGCTGCCAATATTAACATTTCATCTCTTGGTTTGAATTCACATCTCCTTAACCATTCCTGGTTCGTTCCTGATCAACATGAGGTTCTTCCAGAAGTTTTCTATACTTGCAACTATATTTATGCGTTTTCTACATTTCTTGCTTTCTCATCTGGTCCTTCATCTTATATTATTTCTTTTGTCTTTTGGCACATTCAGTTGCTGGCTGATTTTTATCTACTTCTGGTTTGATTTTCATTCCTGCTTGATGCCGATATGCATATGCTTCTGCTAGATTAAGCAGAGAAGTCATCTTAGATTTATTCTCCTCATGTTTCAAAACTTTCGTTTGGGCCTTGTGAGGTCAGCAGATGTGTGTGGAGTCCCATGATTGCAGATTTGTACATGTGATCAATTTCATGGAGGCCCATCCCTCCTTCGGAAGGGGGAATATATAATCTTGGTATGCACTGATTTTTATAGATCATTTGGTGAGCATGATGTATCCTTCTTGTTTTAATATCTAATATATCCAACATGTTTTGGGGCTAATCAAGCACTCCAAAACTGTAGGTTAGGACACGAAGAGCAAATTGGTTTATAGCTTGGATTTTGTTCCTAGATGTCAACGCTGTTTTCAGGATTAATTTAAGTCTTCTAAAGTATTCCTTACTAAGTTTTATTCACACTTGTTCATGTTTTATTGCTGATCCTTCATCAATTCCCAAGTATTTATACACTCCCTCTTGCTCAAGTTCTTTTGTATCACATTCCTGTGCCAAACTGATGTTTTCCTGATGCTGCAGTTTTCCTGCTTTAAAGGTTGTTTTTGCACATTTATCAAGACCAAATGACATTCTAATATCATCTGAAAAAGTTTTGACAACTTGCAGCTGTGCTTTCAGTTCCTCATCTGATGAGCTATACAGTTTTAAATCATCGACAAAGGGAAGATGTGAAGTTTTTAGACTTTGTTGTTTTCTAGGAGCCAGATTGTGGCCTAAGCTGTTAGTTAGACAGCTTAATGGGTTAAGGGCAAGGCAGAATAGCAACAGTGACAGAGCGCCTCCCTGGAATATCCCCCTTTGAATTTTTATTCCTGCGATAAGAATTTGTCCTTTATCATAGCTTAATTGCAAAGTGGTCTGCCAATGTTTCATGGTCACTGTAATGTAGTCGATCAGTTAGGGTGTATCTTATACATTTTTAAGCACTCTTTCATCCATGAATGTGGGATACTATCAAATGCTTTTATGTAGTCAATCCATCCCATATTTAGATTCTTCCCCCTTTTTTACAGTTCTCCACTATGACTTTATTTAACAACAAATGATCCTTTGTTCCATATGACTGTTTTTTTATTGCCCTTTTGTTCTACTGTCATAATTGAATTTTCTTCTAAATGACTATAAACTCTATCCGCATCAATTCCCATGTATAGTTTATGTGTCGTTGGAAGGCAAGTTATTGGTCTATAATTTTTAGGGTAGCTTGCAGGTTCACTCTTAAGTAGGAGCATTGTTTTACCTCTTGTTAGCCAGGTTAGTGTCTGTTTGGGGTGCGCATATAAATAGTTCTTACCCATGGCTAAATCTTCATGCAAAGATGTTAATACTTTTAACGAAAAGATAGGTACTGCATCTGGCCCTGGGGTTTTGCAATTAGAGGCTTTTCTTAACTTTGTTTCAATCTCTTTGGCTGTTACATCATCCCATTTCATATCCTGTACCTTTAAACTTCTTATTCTTTCTTTTACTTCTTCTGTCCATTTAGCATTGTTGTTCTGTTCCACAGGATCTTCATAGATACTTCTCCAAATTTCATCTATTTCTTCTTTTTTGGTGGTCTTTCAATTCCTTTTACCTTGTTTCCCAATTCTCTATAAAACTTTTTTGGGTCATCAATAAATTGCTTATTTTGTACTTTTCCTTTATATTTATCTGTGCATCTTCTTTTTCCGCCTGTGCTGAAATTTTTAATTTATTTGCGATAGTGCATGATAGATCCTGGTCTGTTCTAATAGCGTGCATTGCTTTTATCACATCTGTCTTTCTTGGTATTTTTGTTGATCTATTCCCTCTTATATAGTCTTCTAACAGTGACACTTCTTGTCTTAATTGCTTTATATTTCTCTATTCGATACTTCCATGATGGTATTTGATTTCTCCCCTTCCTTTCCCTCACTGCCCTGTGTTCTTGTGGTAGAATTTTATCAGTTATTAGTTTAACTGCACAGTAATATAGCTGTTTACTTCTGTTATATTGCATGGCTGTCTATGGACAGTCCTAATTACTGTGTTAGTTTTATCACACATCTGACTTTTGGGGTTTTATTGACCTTCTGCAGTCTGTTTCTTTCATTGATCCATGATGATTCTCTCCATGGCCTTGCAGATAAGGCTAGTCAGGCTAATAGGTCTGTAGTTTCCAGGGTCAGTAGAAACACTCCTTTGTGCAGGGGGATAACAGTAGCTGTTTTCCATTCAGCTGGGATGAAGCCAGTGCTTAGACTATGATTGAAGAGAGTAGCCAATGGTGATGCTAATTCTTGTTTGAGCCCATGTAGGACACAGCTTGGCACGCTATCAGGTCCCACTAATGCTGTGCTTTGGCCTTAGAGGGGGAGTTTATGACCTGCTCTTTAGAGATACAAGGTAGTGGACAAGGTGGTAGGGATGTCATGAAGTACGTGTGGTGGGGACGGGACAGTGAAGTTTTCACCGAACCTGTTGGCTAGCAGGTTAACTATGTCCACCAGTGCATTGTATGTGTTACCATTAACTACCAGTTTGGCAGAAATCTGAGCCTTACCTTTTAGGTTACAGATGTAACTAAAGAATGCCTCATGGTTGTCCTTGGTTGAGGAAGCTAACTTGGATTTGTAGTTTTCCTTGGAGGACTTCACAAGAAGTCTTGTTTGCTTATTTAAGCCGAGGAGGGAGTGTCTCCATTTTAGAGCCCACTCATTCTTACTTTTGGACAGCAGTTTCTTCCTTTTATTGTAAAGCTTGTTAATGATGGCTGTCCACCAGGCAGGTTTACTTTTCTGTGAAGAGCTTGTTTTGGTCCTAACAGGTACTGCTGAGTCAGTGGTGCTTGTATATTGCATTGCTGTTGAGCACAGCATAGTTACCAGTTCCATCTGAGGGGAGAGGTGCAATAAAGCTATTTATACCATCCTGTAAGAGGTTATAATCTGCTTTGGAGACGTTTTTTAGTCTAGTTGCTGCTAGGGGAGAGCCAGGTGTGACAGTTACCTCAAATGAAACTGATTTGTGGTCAGATCTCACCAGGGAAGAACTCAAAGTGGGGGAGCTACAGTGGTGTCCCATATTTGGAAGCTCCAGGTCCAGGATACTGGGACCCCTTTTGGGGTATATTTACATCAGGAGTTTTGTCCTTGTGACACTGCCTAAAAAAGGTATTATGGGGGTGGCAAGAGCCTTAGCCAGTAGCCCACATCCCAGGGGTGACAGATGAAGACCATATCTGCAAAGCGTCAAGGTCTGTCGATCATGTCATCCTAGTCTGACAGATACTGGGTCTCCATAGAATGAGACCAAAAACTCAGCCAATTATTGACGTCAATCATTTTCTGTTTGTATGGAGGCATCATTTTATGTGAAGGCAAAATGCTGCTTAAGGCTAAGGACATACCTGCCTGAGACACATAGTCTAAGAGCTCAGTTATGCCTCTCTTCATGTAGTCCAGAGAGGTACATACATCTCAAGTCATTCACACCAACAAGGACTATGACCGAGCCGTAACAGTACCTGCTGTTGAGAAACTTGTTGCATGTGTGATATGGTGGATCCTGGCACCTGACATACAGCTGATGATCATACCTCTCAATTGTACAGATTTTCACAGATGTCCAGATTTTGGCCTCATATTTTTGGTCTATTTTTCATAAAATTGTAGTTTTCTTGCAAATTAGTGGTATATCATTAAAGACTGAGCTTGGAAAATAATGATATACATTTGATTTTCAGACATCATATCCTTCAGAAAATTCATCCTAATGAAAAACCTGTTATTCTATCAACTTTCTAAGTTTGTAAGAGCAATATTTAAAAATTGTCCCTATTTCTGGGTCTTTGACCCACTTTTATTTATGGCTTTGTCCAGATTTCTTGCTGTAAGAGGTTGAGAGGTATGTTGACCGTGACCTTGTCCTTAGTGTGTACTTCATCATGATATAAAGTTATGTGCTTGGACATGATGTGCTATTGCAGTCAACAGTTTTAAACATGCAGGAAGTAGGAAAATGTAATTCCCACATACAGATACCTCAGTCAGAGACATGTTGGTGGTGGGGCACCATTGCTGGCTGAAGTCAAAATAGATTGTAGGCTTACGAGCAAAACACTAGTATTTTTAGTATCTGTAAAAGCTATTCTATGGTCTCTGCTTCTGATCCATATATCTGTGCTGTACTCTCTATCAGTTCTATTTGCTCACTAAAAATTTGACTACATTTCTGTTAAATCAAGCACCACATCTGCCTGAAATTGTGGTAGCTTAAGGTGGCCGTTGAAGATCCCATGGCAGTTACTGGAAATGAAAGTCATGTCATTTCCCTTGTGTACTGACCACAGTGTAGTTGTAGGCTGTATAAATACTCTGGTCTGCTCTGAAAATAGGACTGACCCAGTAAATAAATAAATACATTCTGCTCCTTATAGTTATGTGATCCCAACCTCCCTTTTCTGTATTCCCCTGTCCTATACCCTTAGTAGCCAGGTGCTACCTGTCTGTATTTATCTCATCTTCTTATTGATCGAGAGATTCATTTCATGATCTGTTCTATTCCACTGCTGTTCTATTAACTCATTGTCCTCTATCTGTCTCCTTACTTCCACCCTGTCTTTCTTCATATACTGTAGCCTGCTAGTCTCCTCCTAACATTTATTCACGTTTAACCTTCTTTCCCATCCTCCAGCTTCATTATTCAGTGAATGTTCTCTCTATGTCCTACCTGTGTGAGGTTATCTCTGACATACCATTCTCCAACTCAAGTCATTTCTTTGCATCTGCTTTGAGCAATGTACCTCCCAGTCCAGGAGCCATCATACTACTCCAAGGAGTTGAATTCTCCTGGTAACAAAGTCTGTATCCTTGGGATAGTAATTTCTTTACTCCTAATCCACTCCCTTCTAATTCTGTCAATAAAAGCTGTCTAGCTTTCTCAAAAATCCTCAGACCTTTCTACTTCATAACAACCTTGAGTGAGATAATGACAACAGACCTCATGCCCTTTTCCTATTACTCAGTGACCCTTGTTTGACTCTTCAGTTCTCACTGTTTTCTTATCTCAACAACAACATGCTTTGTGTTTCCTCCAGGACTTGTGGAACTACAGTGTATCCCCTCCTTTGACTCACTGTCCAGTGAAACTGGCTAAATGGTTGATTCAGGGTTCTCCAACAATGAAGCATGCTTAATGCATTCTGTGTTCAGGACAGGGGCCATGAAATAAGACAGCAAGTACTTCTGAGTAAAATGAAAAGCCTGATATTGTATTATGTTTGGTTAAGGCCTTGATCTGCTCATGAGCTTTGTATTTCAGTTTTGTCTGTGACTCTCAGTCTTAATTTATGTACTGCAGGACTTTGGTGAGGCACTCTGGGTTTCACCTTTCACAAGGTACTTGAGGCTTATGAGTCTCACCAAGTTAAAAAAAAAAAAAAAAACTAACTAAATGAGTAAGTAAAAAGGCTGCTTGTTAAAACAAAAATATTGAGTTCTTATTGAATTGCACTGAAAATGTATGACAAATTTATTTACATCATTAAGTATGTCTGTTACAACAAGGATCATTCCAGTCTCAGGGATGTCCAGAAATTTGGAGAGGATAAAAGAAGTCTGGTAAAGAAAATTAATACCATTACTTCATTCAGAAACCTATACTTTTGTAACAGAAATATGTCCATCAGATGTATCTCAGTTTTTGATAACAAATGAAGCCATTATTCAGAGATGCCCACTGAAGCACCAGAAATTAACAGTGCCCACTTTATTCCACATGATTCTTTCACTGGTGAAGATGAACTTTTAGATTTTTTTTCTCATTTCTCAGATTTTATGAAGCTGGCCATAAAAAGGGTAGGTTAAAAAAGAAAAAGAAAAAAAACATTCTCTGCCCTTGGTTAGGGAGCATAATAAGATTACAAATTCTAATAACTTTGGCTTCCTATTAAAAGCGCAAGACCTGTAATGATGACTCTCACAAATACAAAAACATTCAAAAAGGTCAAATGAAGGACAAATAGTAGCAAATCACAAAACTCACAGTAGTACCACAAAAGCATTTTAGTAGAAGGGGAAGTCCTCATATCCTGTTTTGTCTGCCCCAATATGAGTATTCAGGTCCCCCATTATAACACTAACTCGTGTTGTCCTGCTTTATATAGTAGGCCGTACAACCATTGCCTGAATACATTCTTTTCTTTAATGTCACAAACCTGGTGTTGGCAGACGCTGACATTACAAATACTGCCCTTAGTCTGTCACACACTCCAGTTAAGAATTTTCAGATAAGGGCCTTTAGTATACACTGTCTTCTGATCAGACTCAACTTCTTAATAAAGGGCTGAACTACATACCTGTTTTTTTATTGATGAAAACTATCTGGTTAATGACATTACAGCTTTTTGTAGAAAACTGAATTTGAAATAATTTTTTGGTACACAGGATGTTTCTCAAAGATCTACTTAATTCCATTTTCACAAATCTAGTTGTTCACCACCTATGAATAAACATGTGTCCATCTTTCAACAAGCAGTCCTTAAGGATATACATTTTAAGTTGTGTCCTTTTCAGGTATTGAGACATAATTTGTCCAAAGGGGAGCAACAAGCACTTAAGAAACTCCAAAATAACACTGATATTACCATCCTACCGGCTGATAAGGGTGGGGCAATAGTAGTCATGGACTCTGGTTATTACTGGGCTGAGGGAAATAGGCAATTTACTAACCCTCAGCACTACATGAACATGCCTATTGACCCCACCCTGAATTTTAAGAAAGAAAGTGATGAATTCTTGGAAAAAACGGTGGATGAAGGTATTATTAGTGAAAGAGTCAGACAACATCTTACAGTAAGGGAGCCTAGTAAGCAATACCTATACCTCCTGCCTAAAATTCATAAAGATCTTAACCAGCCTCCTGGAAGAGTGATTGGGAATAGGTTCTCTTACTGAGCCACTATTTATGTTCTTGACTCAATATTTACAGCCATTACTGCCATATGTTAGAGCTAGAATCAAAGATACAACTGAATTCCTACAGATAGTGTCTGATTCCCAGTTGGAGTCCAATTGGTTGATGTGAACTCTAGATGTCAAGTCGCTTTATACCAGTATCCCCCATTGGGCAGGCTTGCAAGCCTTGGAGTACTGGCTTAACAGGGTAGAACTTTATACTCCAGGATTTAACACACTACTTGTGTGTTTGACGGAATACGTCTTAACTAAAAATGTCTTTTATTTCAAGGGTGAATGTTATTGGCAAACCCAAGGTACAACTATGGGGACATCTTTTGCCCCCATTTATGCTATCTGTTCATGGTTTATATAGAGGAACAGATCATTTACAACGATGCCCATAACATTTTTTTGCCAGAAATTGACATATGGAGACAATTGTTGGCTGGTATGGTGAGGAGACATTGACTATCTTATGGAATTTGTGGAATATATTAATGAAAACAAGTGGGGTATGGAATTCACTGTAAAATATAGCAGAGAGGAAATCAATTTTCTTGACTTTAGGATTTTGCGTCTACCAGATCATACATTACGCACCTCAATTTACAGAAAATACCCACAATATAATAATAACTTGTTGTATGTGTCTGGCCTTCATCCTAGGCATACTATCCGGAATATCCCAAAGTCTCAGTTTCTGAGGATCAGAAGAATGTGTTCTTCTGAAGAAGACTTCAATACCTTTAAGCAGGATCTTACTAGCAGATTTTTTGACAGGGGATATAGAGGGAGTTATGTTATTGGAGCTAGTAATTGGGCTACTAATCAACAAAGATCTGAACTTTTGCAATATAGATCTAAAGAACATAGAGATGGGTCAGATACTATACAAATGGTGACCACATATGGCAGGAATGTGGGTTGATTGAGAAATGTAATTCACAAACATTAGAATATTCTCACATCCAATGATAAACTGGGCTCTATTTTACCTGAGAGGTGTCAGTTCTCTTTTTGCAAAGGGAAAACCCTGGGATCTTACTTTGCCCATTTTAAGAAAATCCACAGGGGGAATCAGGAAGGCCAACAACTAACAATCACAGGAGACAGGCTTGTGGGTTCGTATCCTTGTTGGCATTGTGTATTCTGTAAACACATGCTTAAGACCAAACAATTTACGAGCAGAAACACAAGCCTATTTTTTGACATACTTTTTTTTGCTAATTGTGGTTCGGATTGGGTAGTGTATTTGTTCAGTTGCACCTGTTCTGCCTTCTATGTGGGGCAGACGTCGAGATCTTTGCACTGCCGCATGTCTGAACATCTTAGTGACATACTTAACCAAAGAATCACAAACACTTTATAGAGACATTCTCAAGTAGATACATCAGCTAGGTTTACTTTTGCAGTAATAGATAAGGTCATGGGTAACAGATCCTTCAAAACAGGAATTAAAAGGAAAGGAAATGGATTATTAAACTGGAGGGGGGGGTTTATTCTCACCAGGTCTGAATGATAAAATGTGATGTATCAATTAATTTCTCTTTTTGTTTCAATTCTTTGTACTAATTATTGGGGTGGAAGTGATGTCATAGGAAAGGATGAAGAATAAGAAGTGTAAACATTTGATGCTCAACATTGCTGACAGTAATTCTCAGTGATAGATCAGAAAATCAAGCATTTTATGAGGGACTGAGCAAAAACTGGAGGCACATTCTGTATATAAAAAAAAAAACAGGAACAGTTGGGAGCTGTGCCCAGCATTCCTGTCTGGCAGCCCCATCTCCCTATTCCTGATGCAGGCCCACAGACAGAAAAAGCAAGGTGATATTGTCTCTACGCATCCAAACTTGGAGCTCTATCACAAAAGATTCAGGAGTTCTGGATTTTGTACAAAGAGTTACACTATGCGTCTGTAAGAGAACTGAACTTCATTGTTAATAATTTGCAACCCTTGAAGGAGTCAACAAAGTCAAAGTGTCCTAGAGGTGAGGGATCACTGGAACAGAGGATCAATGTACTGAATAAGAGTGTTTCAGGATGGGAATATTCTATTGTGGTTTCTTGCTGGTATTTCAAAAAACTGGTAGATGAGACCATTTGTGAACCACAACAGTTTCTCCACATTTCATTAGCTATATGGAGTTCAGGATGATATCATTGTGGCCTTTATACTGTTGTTCTACCAGAAAGTTTAAGCATGTAATCTGTGGTACCTTAAACCTCTACTTTACTGGTCTTTTCGTAATGTCCCAGGTTTGACTAACTTCCTTACAGAACATCTAAGAATCCAAAGCAGTGCTAAATGTGTGATCCTGGTCAACTTTTAGTGGAGATGATACTCAGTTACTAGGAATAACCCCTAGTCGATTTGTCATATTGATCCAGACAACAATAACAATCTCTGCAAAGATGCTAACATTAAGTTAGGAGGAAGTGTTTGTTCTATGTATTCTCTCTCTCTCTGTACTGGCTCATCCCAAACATCTTGGTCCATTTCCCAAACTAATAGGTAAGCTGTAGTCATTGTTTAACCACCTTACATTTGCCATATTCCATAATTCATGCATTTTGTCTATTCCATGCATTTCTGAGTTTCTGCACTGTCTTTGATCAGTGTGCCTTTTACAAAACATAAAAGGGTGCTGCTCCTGGCTTATTTCTTCATCTCATCTTCTCTTGTGCTTTTACATCACTCACCCTCGCTCTCTCTTTTAGAAAGATGAATCCTTTTGTGCGATGTCAACTCCTTCAGTGTACTTAAAAGCTTCTGTCATGTCCAGCTCTCCATTTTCTACCAACTTCCTCTGGGTGCGATGGTTTATGTCATTCTAAGTCCATTTTTAGGACAAGGCACATTTAATTTTTTCCAGTCAGATTTTAAGAAATACAACCACCACTTCAAATTTGTGTCACAGATAAAGTGATGTGCTATATTATAGGGGTGGTCAAGAAACTCATTTCTCCCTCATCATCACATGTGACTGTGTTAAATATTCCCTCAAGCCCCCCTAATTTATCACTGACAGCCTGGAAGCTACAGACAGGATACATATAAATAAAGCATGACTGCATCATTTACTTCACAGCAGCTTCCAAAGTTAGGGTATTTTCAGTGCCTGTTTTGGAGCTTCTCCTGTAGCTGCACATCTTTTTGAATCTAATATCTCATATTCTATAGTTAGGTCCTATCTACAATGCTTCCACTTTCAATTATGATTATCCAGCATTCCTCTAGCCTGAGCAGAACCCAAGCATCTGTGTCTGGAATGCATTGTTTAGCAGAACACTCCATTAATGAACATGATACCACATTCAAACTTTCACTTTATAGTACGAAAGTTGGTAATACATTTAAAGAATTATATTGTGTGTAACTTAAGTTATGATTTTGTAGATTTGCCCTTTCTGGTTGTCAAGCCAAATATATAAGCTGCTTCAGTGTATTTTTATTTATAGTTTCCACAAATCTAGAGTTGTGTATGTTTGCTTTTGGAAAATGACTATACCCAAGGAAGATTCAGCACACCCCAAAATTCCACCAGTAATAAAAATATAAAGAGAAGTCATCTGTTGTAAGAAAGTATTAAAATTAAAGTTATTGTGCAACTGGTGTAGTACTGTTATTATATCTTATAGTTTGATTATACCTGAGGAAGATCCCATTTTTTAATCAATCACATCTTCAGTTTGTCAAACTTTTTGTTTTCAACTTTTTGTTGTGAGGGAGAAGGATTTCTGCTCTGATCTGCATCACTGATTTCACTACCATTTAAGCAGAACAAAAGCATTTTGTAAAGACTTCAAGATATGCTTATATGGATGGCAACAAAAGGTCCCTTTAAATGGCTTTTCCTCTGCATCTTCTTTTTGTCATAACGGGGTAACAGATCCTTTATAGGGGGTCAAAGGTCATTCCATGATGGGCATGGCTGCATCTGCTGCCTTTTGAGAAGTTCATCCACTGATAACATTTGTACTGCTGATACCGTGTGACTCTCTTTTACTAAGTGATATGAATGGGGCACCTTATTTCCAGACGTTATGCTGAGTTTGGGCACTATTTCTAATTTCTTTTGCCCCCTCTAGTGCTGCTGCTTCTTACCATTCTGTTCATACTGGAATATGTCCTGTAAATCAACCCGTGAGGTGTTCATCATAACAGGGAACTGCAGGAGCAGCTCTTTATTTTTTTATTTATTTAATGTTGTTTTGCTTTTGTTTATCAGATTTGTCCAACTGAGTTTAGTAAAAAAAAACATTTTCAGTGGAGGCCCCAGGAGAAACGTAGATACACATTGGTTTCTAGACCACTGTCTTTGATGTTTACCAGCCGTCAGTGCCAGTTTCTCTGGGGTATACCAGTCTGCCTAGCCAGGCATGGTGCATCTCCACTGCCTGTGGATATTGCCACATCAGAAATTTACATTAGGAGGGCACATAGTTATTCTAAATATCTTTAGTACAAGATTCAGGCAGAAAAGAACTGAACCACAGTGCTCATTTTAGACAGATACAGCTGACAAGTGGCATCATTATATTGGTGATCGTCACAGGATAATTGCTGGATGCAATGAAAAGCCTGAGCTAAGGTAGGTGTAGTGAAGGGTCTGAATGCAGTGGGAGCATTACATGACTGCAGGTTATAAAGGGTGCCATATTAGAATGCTGAATGGACAGAGCTCAAAAGCAGGCGCATGTCTCACATAATCTCACATTTGCATTAGTGGAGTAATTGCTGATAGATGCTTTAAAGTTGCATGCAAATGTGGTTAGAGTTACATTTCAGAGAGAATGTGTCTTATAAGTTAAAAAAAAAAAAAGCTCAATAATATGCTTCTGATAAACAAGAGCACATCTGTACCCTTTTTAGGACCAGAAACCAAGAATGAGGCTGTGTAAACTCCATACTATAGGCCACTGACTCATTTACCGTAGGTTTACTGGGAGCCGTGTGTGTGCTCTTAAAACCAAGAAGGAGGCGATATAAACCCCAAACTAGAACTCATTGATTCAGCTACTCTATGTTAGCTGGGAACAGTGTGCCCTTTCAAAGAAAAATGTGGTAAGTGTTAAGAAATCATGAAAGGTAATTGTTTCTGCAGGCATGTAAGAGTAAGATAAATGCAACAGACACTTCAGCTCTAACTGCAGAAGTCAATGCATGCTTGTTTGCAGATTAAAGAGGGTGCAGGAAGAATAACAGGAAGAAAGTTGAGAGACAAATTAACAAACACCCCAAGGACTGGATGGATGCAGAATAATCTAGGAAGCTAGGAAGAGTGGAATATAAATGCAGGTAGCAAATATGTTCAGTTATGTATCTTGGGCAGTAATTATAAGGACTTGTGTTTATAGTCCATTATTTAAATGAGTTTGTTTATGGGATGCTGAGTTCTACAGATGATGCTGTTAGTGGGCAAGTGCCTTAGGAATTACAGCTCCCAATGCATGCGTGTGCCATTGGAGGGGCAGTGATGAGAACAATAAGGGCTCCCAGTGCACACGTGTGTGAATTGGAGGGGCTGTGATGAGAACAATAAGGGCTCCCAGTGCATGTGTGTGCCATTGGAGGGGCTGTGATGAGAACAATAAGGGCTCCCAGTGCATGTGTGTGTGAATTGGAGGGGCAGTGATGAGAACAATAAGGGCTCCCAGTGCATGTGTGTGCCATTGGAGGGGCAGTGATGAGAACAATAAGGGCTCCCAGTGCATGTGTGTGCCATTGGAGGGGCAGTGAGGAGAACAATAAGGGCTCCCAGTGCATGTGTGTGCCATTGGAGGGGCTGTGATGAGAACAATAAGGGCTCCCAGTGCATGTGTGTGCCATTGGAGGGGCTGTGATGAGAACAATAAGGGCTCCCAGTGCATGTGTGTGTGAATTGGAGGGGCAGTGATGAGAACAATAAGGGCTCCCAGTGCATGTGTGTGCCATTGGAGGGGCAGTGATGAGAACAATAAGGGCTCCCAGTGCATGTGTGTGCCATTGGAGGGGCAGTGAGGAGAACAATAAGGGCTCCCAGTGCATGTGTGTGTGAATTGGAGGGGCAGTGATGAGAACAATAAGGGCTCCCAGTGCATGTGTGTGCCATTGGAGGGGCAGTGATGAGAACAATAAGGGCTCCCAGTGCATGTGTGTATGCATTGGAGGGGCAGTGAGGAGAACAATAAGGGCTCCCGATGCATGTGTGTATGAATTGAAGGGGCGGTGAGGAGAACAATAAGGCACAAGCATACGCTAATATATGCATAGCATTGTTCTGTGTAGGTCCCTTCCTTTGATGTAATTCTGAAAGCCACTGTTTAGTATGGCCATCTGAATTCTTAGGTTTACTTGAGGGTCAGTAGAATAGTGGCAACATGTATGTGGTCAGTATGTCCAATACACAAGCTTAAGCCCTACTGACTATCTAAAAGCTTGCATGCTATAATTGCTTGCCAACATTGGTATCTCCGTGTCATCATTCCAGAACTTTACAAATCTCCATACATGATCCAGTTAATATGTTCAGTGCTAAATTGTTCTAAGATATACTCTGTCCCAGCTTTTATCAATAATTTTAATGATCCTGACAATTTTTCAAAGCAAGGTTTACACTCTTTGTGTTGATTGCATGCAATATTTAAGATAAATAAAGGGATTCAAAGTTAGAGAGATCTTTTTTTGCTGTATACCCAGCTTATGAATCTGTCTGGCACAGAATGCAAGGTTAGATGTTTCAGTCTATCATCACATATGTTTGGACGTAAGCTCAGGTTTCCTTTTTTGTAGTTGTAGTGGATCCTCTCAAGCTGAAATATGTGTGGTATGAGCAGAATGCAGTGCTGCTCTTGTCGAGTGGACTAGCCAAGGAGACAAAAAGGAGATCTTTTAAAGATTCGGTACCAGTTACCATGAAGATGAGATGTATTATGTTTTAACATTTTTTGAGTACTGCTAAAATGCTGTGATTAAACATAAATTTAGAATCTCCATTTGTTCCAGGGTTATTTTTTTGTTGGACAGTTATGAAGACATTTCTTAATAAGTAGCTTGCGTTTACCTTAATAGTGCTTGCACCAGGAATGCAGCTCATTTAGATGTTTCTCAATTCAAACACTATGCTCTTCTCATGTTTTAAAGATAACTAATTTACTCTGCTCTGAAGGACCCTTGTTTAGGTGGCCTGATATCACAGCCAAATATACAAAAGAAATGAAAGAACCAGAAAAATGTTCCCCAAGGAACACTGAATGTAACTATCTGATAGCATATCACTGACTCTCAATGACTGTGTCTTATGCAGCGACTCCTCCTCCACATGTATGCATTGTAGCTTTCATTCCTGGATTGTAAAGACTGTTAATAGGCCAGCAAGTCAAAGTGAAATCACGTCCAAAGCTTTCATTTGATCAACATATATACAGTATCTGTTTACCTTCATCCAGTGCACAGGTCAAGTTCTGGGGAAAAAAAAGTTAAGTAGACATGATCTGCTCCTGAAAAAGCCCTGTTGATGTCAGTCAGCAGTTCGACACTTTAGTATTCTTTCATATTCAGATGGACCAGCACCAGTATCCACTCATTATTTTTCAAGAGATACAGCTGAAGGTGATCGGTGTACAGTTTACCGTGACATTAGAACTGCCACCTTTTTAAAGTAGAACCATATTTGCTATTTTCTAACTTCCTGATACAAAGACTTTTTTTAATGATTTAATAAACAGAAATCATCTTTACCCCAAACCCAGTAAAGCTTGACTGTAATGGTTCACCCTCCCCCAAACCCAGTAAAGCTTGACCGTAACAGTTGACTCATACCTTCATTCTACCACAAACCACCTTTTCTAGCACTTTGCTTCAAACTGCTTGAGTTCTCCTGTAGCATTTGTAGGATACAGACGTAACAGATTCTATACCACTTTACTTTGTAGAACGTTAGTCGGTTTAGGACAATAGGTACAAACATCTGCGACACATCAGTGGATAGCTTGTTATTGCAGTATGGCTATTGGTGCTGTTTAAGCACTGTATATATTTAGCTGCTCAGTGAAGTAGTGCGGCAGGGTACAAATCACTTAAGTTACAGTAGAAAATATCGTCTATTATTTTTGCCATGATGGGCAGGTACTTTCTAATGGCAGACATAATGGGAGGAGGTGAAAAGATATAAGAAAATTAGAAGTTCAGCTTTATATATAACTCAGCCTGAAGATCTGTTCTTTGAAATACTGTTTCTTCAATTCAAAAAAAAGAAAATGTTATTTAACCCATTGAAACCACAGCTAGCAACAGACAGTGTGGATGGGAGAACACAGTGTACAAATGTCCTGCACATTGCACCTTTTGATACAACTTTCAGGATTTGGAAAGAAATGAGTGGTCTTTCTCAGTGATTCCCTTCAGTTTTCAGAAGGCTCATAAAGAGATTTCCAAGCCAGTGCGCGGAACAGTCATTTTTTCAAGCAGTGTCAAATCATAGTTTCCCACAGACAATAAATGCAAGTTGATTAAATCTAAGTCTGACTTTCCAAAGCCACCACTTTGCAATCACTCCCTTTCCCCTCTGTCTCTGGCACCGTCATCATCACAGCTAAGTGCATTCACACAAAAAGCCTCTCAAATGACAGCATTATGGGCAATTTTAGCTCATTTCTGATAGTACAGTATTCTCTTTTCTACAGGTTCCTTACTTTTCTCTGTTCCAGATGGACATAAAGGAAATGAAAAGAGCCAAGAGAATAGGGGTGTTCCAAAGACCCAGAAAGGGGGCCCACTTCACATGTCTTTGATTACCTTTCTATAGTGGGTAGTGTTCCTTTCTTGAACTCCACAGGAGAAGTAAACTGCTTATGACTCCTGAAATAACCTTGCAGGTTTAAGCTGGAAGAAACATGTTGAAATCCTGGCTGCAGACAGTTTGCAGTCCTTTCATAAAGGTTGACATGGTGTTCCTACGGTGTTGTGCATTACAGGAGTACATGCAGCTAAGTGTTCTTTTAAGTATTTCTTTGTAGCCAGCACTTTCCTTAACTGTCGCCCTTCCTTTGGGGCAGCCTTTACTTTGTGGTGTTCTGCTTGCAGTTTCTTTAGAGCCCCTTTCTTGTCTTATTCCTGAGTGCCCGTGATGGTAGCTTCTGGTTCCTACAGGTGGGTAACTGTTACACAATGACAAGCAGTCAGAGAAGAAAAGTAGCAGGAATCACATCAAGCCATATATATATATATATATATATATATATATATATATATATATATGTATGTATATATAATAAATGAGGTATGTTTGGTTGAGTGTGTGCTTCAGTCGAAGCACGAATTGCCAAATACTATGACTGAGTCACATTTTATTGTATGCGTGGGGTTGGACTTACTGTAAGATCAGAGTAGCTACATATGAGTAGTAGGGGAGGGAGTTGGGGCAAAGGGGACTTTGCTTCCCTGAAAAAAAGCTTAACTTTTTTTTATATAGTTTTGACTAAATATGCAGTCAAGTAAATGTTTTTGTCAACAAGGATGTTCAGTGCTTAATAATAAACTCATATCTATACATACTCACATATAGCTGTCCTTACAATTAACCTAGATAAAGGGTGTGATATGTATCTAAGATAAAGTGTCTATATTACTGATTTCTCACCATCCTACCTATGTTAGTCAGTTTTTAACACCATTCTATCTGCATCATCAAAGCATTTATCACACCTCTACCCATGTCATCAATTCAACTAAACATCCTTTAAATCCCATGTATTTACACCAATAGAAACATAAAACAAAACTGTATAGATGGCACATATACAGACACACACACACGCACACACACCACAGAGTAAAAAGAGCAGCTAAAACAACACCGTCAAAGCAACTCTTAACAAATAAGACTCTTAACATCTTAAATAACACAAAGCAGGATTTAGCCACACCCCTAACAACACTGTTCAGCTTCAGCCGCCATATAAGGTTTGTACCAAGTAAATGGTGAGCAACTACAATCATTCATCTGCACAAGGGAGAACCTTCCACAGGCCCAGGCAGTTACAAACCCACAATAGTGACCAGCCGCATATGCAAAGCTATAGAAAGACTTAGCATGGAATCAGGACATAGGGACCTTCCTAACACTAGACCAGTATCGGTCTGGATTTGTCAAAGGCAGGTTATGCTTACTCAGCCTAGGGGAATTTTTTGAAAAGGCCACCAAAGCAATGGATGAAGGTAAAACAGTACACACCACATACCTTGACCTGGCCAAAGCTTTTGACACAATTCCACACTCAGACATAGTAGAAATGTTAAATAAACTGGGAATAATCCCCTTATGTCACAGGCTGGATTGCCAACTGGCTCACAGATAGGACACGGATAAACAAAATAGGGGAAATTACCTCCACAAAGAGACCAGTCACCAGTGGGGTCCCCCAGGGTTCTATGCTGGGACCTTTCCTGTTTGGCATATACTTTTCTGAAATAAAAGCCAATACTGCAGGGTTCTGGCTGACTAGGTTTGCACATGACTGCAAGCTAGGAGCAGACATTGAATCCCTAGATGACCGCAGGAAGGTTTATTTCACATAAATAACTGATGGCAAAATCATGAACTAAAACTAGATGCCAAAAAAACACAATATTGTATCCTTTGGGAAGTCATCTACTCCATGGAACTACAGTACTGACAATACACCCCCAAGAGTTGACCTGGTTGTTCAGGATTTGGGAACTTAAGTGGACAGTGACCTGAATTTTGACCAGCATATGTCCATTGCTGTATGAAAGTTCATCTGTATTGCACAGCTTATAAATAAAGGGATTGTGTCTAGATCTAGAGATGTCATTGTCCCCCTTTACTCAGCCCTCATTAGCCTATTCCTTAAATATTCCTCTTATAGCATGCATCTGTCCAGACACATATAACAACTGGAATGCCCACAGAGGTGCCTTATGAAAAGGCTACAAGACCTAAACAACATGAATTACACAGACTGACTCAAAGCCCTGTTACTATCCTATAGACTGCTAATAGGTGACCTGTGTCTGGCATACATTCTCCCTCCAACCCATTACTGATGGATTTACCACACATCAGCAACTCAGATAGCATAAGAAATACTTGGTCTAGGAATCTAAACCTCTTCTGCAATATCAACAGAATGGTTTGGAGGCACAGGTATATCTCACAGAGGATACTGCTGCTGTGGAACAGACTCGCCATAGACATAAAACAAAGTTCATCCCTGTCCATTTTCAAATGCAGCGTAGATCTATGGATGGGAAACAGAAAATTTAGCCCAGGACTGCCTCCTGTACTACTAATGGACAAAGGGAACTCCTAAATGCTTTATCTCATGCATGAGTCCCCTGAAATGATCTATGGTACGATCCTAGTTATTCTTATTAGGGGTTATATAATTAATGACCGTGGGATGGGTAAGACCAATATATGGAAGGTTGGCCTAATGGTTAAATTGTTTACCTTATAGATACAAGATGCAGGGTTTGATTCTCACATGGGGTAATTGGCTAGGCTTAAATGGCCAACAAGGGCAGTTAGCCTAGTAGTAACCTATGAACCTATAACCAAGTGGGACAGGTTATTTTGAGCACAAAAAGGGAAACTGGATAAGCTTAAATGGCCACAAAAGCAGCTAGCCTAGTACTTACCTATAAATCTATAAGAAATAAAACTGGGAAAAAAAATTAAAAGGAATCAAAAAGAAACATGGAATCTCTCATTGTGAACTGCAGATAAAAGCATAGCATATATGCATTGTGTACAACAAATATGCTGCAGAAATACTAACAAACACAGCCAAAACATTACACACAACACTACACAACTATTTAAACTAAATTTAAATAAAACTAAGTAAGCACACACAGTTCAGCTACAATTATTAAACAATCACCATAATTAAAGCCATTCACATGCAAAAAAAAAAAAAATACAGACACAATGTACATATTCTGCTAAGCTGACATAATTCAATTCCCTAAATGAAATTAAAATGAAAAGGTTTACTAAGAGAATAATAAAAATGGTTCTACTACTTACCCCTAAGTTAATAAAACCTCCGAAAGTGCAACAACAAAAACCTGAAAAACAAAGTCTGAAAATTCAAACTAGTATAAGCATTTTTTGGAGGAGGCAAGGCCCCCTGCAGCCCTAGACTCCCTAAACTTATACAGATACACCTTATGAATTTGCACAAATCTCCCCAAAACAAGGGAATCACTGTAGCTGCAGTTTCAGTGTGTGCACCAATGTTTATAACCGATAGAACAAACAATCATGATGCTCTGATTCTCAACATCTTGTAACTAGGAATAGGAAGTTGGTGAAATAGATAGCCAATAAAAACGCATGTTACGTAACTACAACACAAACTACTTATCCCAAAATAATACCCTACACTTTACTGTACTCCCCCTCCAAAGAAACCGGAGGCAGTTTTTCATTATGTTTAATGGATTGCTCTTTCCCTGAGGTATAGTAGCTTTGGAATGAGATTAGTAAAATAAAGGGTTTGCAAGGGTCTAGGCATCCCACATGGGGGCATGCAAGTGAGCTTGCTTGCCTGCAGAATATGATTTTGTAGATTTTGTTTTTTGCTTGTAAACTGTGTGGCTTGAGTAGATGTGTTTCAAGCTTATGTGTATCTCAGCTGTCAGTCATGGGGAACTTCAGCAACAGAATTGTGATGCAAGATACTTAACTTTGAAGATTCATAGTGGATTCATTTCTGTCTGAATATGTGTATGTGTGTGTATGTGCAGTTGCAGGTCAAAGCAGTGAATGCTTTTTGCTCCTGTAAATAAGAGCAAATGTTCCTATGAGCAAATGTCCTTTATTATGGAATTTTTGCTGCCAGCCTTTTGTATGTGATCGCAGTGCAGCCAGTAAAGGGAAATGTCCTAACCCTACTGCTGTGCAGTCTCGGATTTGGCATATATAATTAGCAGGGGATGTTGGGGGGTACAGAGGGGCTTGTCCCCTTGCAAAAAAAATGCTTTTAGTTTTTGTTGGTTTCGATCACTTTAGATTAGATCTAAAATGATCGTTCTTTACGTGTTCACTCTTATGAGCATTCAATGTTTGATGGGTCACTTGTATGTATAAATATATGCATGCCATTAAGAATTTTTCAATTAATATGTCCATTAGTTTGCAATATGTCTTCCTTTTTTAAACACTGACATTCAAAGATGCTGCATAATACTGCAGTTTAGAAAAAGTGATAGAAAGGTAGAATAGATGTGGAGAACGTATACTTTGTGTCAGTGTTTTTTTCTCCCACCCGGTAGCATTCAGTAACGTCTGTTCTCTGTCCTAAACCATGAGCACAACACCACAGCACCACTGTGTTACTTTGAAACCTGCAGATACCATCTCACTAAAGTGACCATCGTGAATATCCCCTTCCTTGTAGGTGTGAGGTAGTTTGATACTAATATGTAGTGCCAGGGCTGCACATAGAAGTTCCTGCGGTTTATGCTACAGCATTGCTTGTAACTAGAGTAACATATATGCTATGCCTCTCTCACATTGTAACTAGAATTCTTCCCATGGTCAGTCATCTCGGCTTGTCTCATGGATGTCCTGTGGAGTTCTGCTTTAAGGCAGGCATGTATCTTCTTCATGTATTCACTCATCATAACTAGCCAGTTACAATCAGAAATACTGCAGCTGCAGTCATAATTTGATTACTTTCCAGGTGAATGCATTATATCACCACGTCATATCACAGATACAAGCAAATAGGTTTAGGGATCATGGGTGCAACCAGGCATACAACATGTACAGTATAGTGCACACTTTTCTAAAATGTATGTATTTAGTTATTTATTTTGAGCAAGAAGATGTATGCAACTTTAATTTAAAAATGGCATACTTGCAGTGGCTTTGCTTCACTAAGTTAGAAGATTTTGTTTAACAACTTTTCTTTTTAAGAATCCCTGATTTAATATGTTTTTGCTTAAGCTTATTGAAAAGGCATGCTGTCCTGAAACAGGCAATGTCTGAGGTGGGGGTGAGTGGAAGTTACATTAGAAGGGGGCTACTATATTCTATACAATTCAAAAAATTCTGTCTGTGTCCATGTTAGAGAAGTATGTCTGAGAACTCTAAGCTTCTCCTACCATAAGAATAGAGTGTGCCCACCTCATTAATATACTTATACTGAACATATGTGCATTATCACTGCTCTTGTATCTCCAGCTATTACGTGTTATCATGTCTTTGACTTATGTAAAATAATATAGTTTCTAAAATATGTGATAAATAGCTTTACTATTTGTTTCAATACTACCCATAAAGTAATGCTTAAAATATTTAACTTTTATAGTTGTTCATTGTAAATATGTATTTTACATGGAGCTTTACTCCCTGGGGCTTCTCTGAAAATGAGACTTGTGCTCATTTTGACTTTCCCAGTAAACAAAAGACAATAAATAAATAAATCCTTAAATTATTTTGATAATTTTGGTACTGACACTTTCTTCAGCTGGCAACTTATGCACCATCTCACACTAAATACTGAAGATGTG
This sequence comes from Protopterus annectens, assembly GCF_019279795.1. Taxonomy (NCBI): domain Eukaryota; kingdom Metazoa; phylum Chordata; order Ceratodontiformes; family Protopteridae; genus Protopterus; species Protopterus annectens. The sequence goes on along the minus strand of NC_056747.1, from coordinate 388,338,358 downwards.
GTCAGAATGGGGAGCTGATAAGTCAGCAAGCAAAGGAGAGTAGTATTACTGGAACTGAATTCACCCTCAAGTCTTGGTGAGTACCTTCACAAGGTGGACCCTGTTTTTCACAAAATCTCACCAAGATGACATGATATACAGACTGTATTTTATATAGCGTATATCATAGACAGAAGCAGGGAAAAAAATAATGATAGCTGGGTATACAAGACCCAGGATAAAAAAATGCCCAATCCTGGTAGATACACTGGTACCAAAACTGGAAAAAAATTTGCAGTGTAAAATCCTCAAGACACAGAAACATTCTTACGATGGGGCCAGGCCCAGGGTGAGGATGGTCCCCCTGTTGTAGAAGGAACCAGCAGTCCACAAAAATCACAAACTGATAGGCCAAAAGAGAGCCATAAAGACAATGGAGTAGACTTTTGAAGATAAGAAAGAAATGATGTATTATTACTATTATGAAAGAAGCCCAGAATTTCCAGACAGAAGATATACAAAAAGATTGAGAGAAATTAGAGGAAAGAAAAATACTTCCACAATAAAAACTGTCAGAAATTTCAAATAAAACTTTGCATTCATTAATACAATAGATTTATGAAAAACATTATATAGACCAAGAAAACTTGAGCCGTTTCAAAAAAGAAGCGACTGAGGAAGTGCAAAAATATAACGAACAAAATCTAGAGACTTTTGAAAGGCATAAAAAAGAAATATGGACGGGGGAAATAAAGAGATCTGATCTGGTGAAATATTTTTGCAAAGGAGAAAGCCAAATTAATCAACACAAAAAAGGCAGTCCCACAGATATTCGAAGAGAAATACAGGCAAAGGCATCCAGATATGGAACATTTCACAATAAAAAAAAAATAAGATCACAAAGAGGGAGTGTAGAACAGAAGATTAGTAAACAGAAGTTAAAAATAGAAGTTGAATTATGGAATTCTTGCAAGATGAAGGATTTCGTGCAGAAAGTCTAACACTGGCTATATTACAGTATGATGGAAGAATGAGTCCCCAGAGTAAGGAGAAACAGTAGGAGCAGGAGACATCTGAAGAAAAAATATGGACATGGGAAGGCAAAAGAGATTTAATATGGTGGAATATATATGCAAAGAAGGAAACAAAACTAATTAATACAAATAGAGCAGCACCAAAGACGTTTGAAGAGAAATACAGGCAAAGATAGCTGGACATGGAAAATTTCACAATACAAAAAATAGGAAAACAAAGAGGAATGGAGCGGAAACATCTGATCAATTGCCATATGAAGATACTTTGGAGCCTTCCATCAGAAACCAGTACAAATGTTCAGTTTGAGTTGCACAACAAGGGAAGGAACAGGAAACTGTGGCAACTCTGATGCAGTCAATGTTGTGTAGTGATAGGCCAGTGAGTTCCCATACGAAAGAGCAGTGGTTGACACAGGTTGAAACTGAAGAGAATGTGGCACAGGAACTTATAATAGCGGAAGTAGAGAACAAAGTATCTGCCCTCAGTTTAGAAGAAAACGATCTGAGAGAAGAGTTGCTTGAGTTAATAGAGACGGACAGACATATTAAGATCAATGAAAGAAATAGACTAGAGAAAGTCAATAAAACCCCAAAAGTTAGAAGTTTGGTAAAACAAATGAACACAGTAATTAGGACTATTCATATTGATTCATGCGATATAACAGAAGTAAATAGGGTATATTACTCTGCAGCTAAATTAATAACAGATAAAGTTTTACCAAAGAAACACAGGGTAGTAAGGGAAAGGAAGGGGAGAAATTGAATGCCATCATGGAAGTATCGAAAAGAGAAAACTATAAAGCAATTAAGACAAGCAGGGTCACTGTTAGAAGAGTATAGAAAATAAAACAGTTCAACAAAAATGCACCAAACGATAGCTGTGATAAAAAGAATGAGCAGTATCAGAACAGATCAGGATCTATTGTGCAGTATCGCGATTAATAAACTAAAAATATGAGACAAATATAAAGGAAAAGTATAAAATAACCAGTTTATTGACGAGAAAAAGTTTTGTAGAGAATTGGAAAACAAGGCAAAAGGAACTGAAAGACCACCAAAAAAAGAAGAAATAGATACATTTTAGAGAAATATCTATGAAGATCCTGTGGAACATAACAAAGATGCTAAATGAATAGAAGAAGTAAAAGAAAGAATAAGAAATTCAAATGTACAGGATATAAAACAGGATGAAGTAATAACCAAAGAGATTAAAACAAAGTTAAGAAAAGCTTCTAAGTGTGAAACCCCAGGCTGAGATGTAGTATCTTAATTCTTGCTAAAAGTATTAACATCTTTACATAAAGATTTAGCCATGAGTAAGAACAATTTATATGTGCAACCCAAACAGACAAGAAAAACAATGCTCCTACTTAAGAGCAAACCTGCAAGCTATCCTAAAAACTATAGACCAATAACATGCCTTCGGACGACGTATAAACTGTACACTGGAATTGATGCTGACAGAGTTTATGGTCATTTAGAAAAAAACAATTAATATGAAAGAAAAGGCAATAAAAAAAAATATAATAGAACAAGTCATCATTTGTTGTTAAATAAATTCATAATTAAATAGGAAAAAAATAAGGAAATTTAAGAAGAATAGGATTACAAGAAAGCATTTGACTGTATCCACATTTGAGGATAGAGAGTTCTTAAGTTCTTAAAATTACTAAAATATGATCGATACTATTACAGAGACCATGAAATTACACACAGCTGTTTTGCAGTCAGTGCATTAAACTAAAGGACAAATTATTAGGACAAATTATTATTCTGGGGATCAATTAAAAAGGATAGGTCCAGTCCTCACCTGTCTTTGTCTAGTCCTTAACCCATTAGGTCTCCTATAACAGATGGTGGTGTGGCAACAGATTGGCTCCCAGAAAACAACAAGATGTAAAGACTTCTCATCTCTTTTTGTCTTCTTTTTAAATTGCATAGTTCATCAATCTAAGAACTGAAAGCATAACTGCAAGATGTCAAAACATTTTTCAGATGATATAAAACATATTCAGAAGCTCTAGTACCAAGAAAACATCAGTTTGGGAAAGGAATGTGATATAAAAGAAGTTGAGCAAGAGTGAGTATATAAATATTTGGAAATGATAAAGGATCAACAGTAAAACATGAACAAATGTGAGTAAAACTTAGTAAGGAATATTTTAGAGGACTTAAATTAATACTGAAAACAGCTTTGACATCTAGGGACAAAGTTCAGGCTATAAACCAATTTTCTCTTCCTGTCCTAATTTACAGTTTTGGAGTCAGTGACCAGCCCCAAAAGGTTTTGGATAGGTTGGACAGGAAAACAAGAAGGATGCTTCATGCTCATCAAGCGTTTATAAAAATCAGTGCATAGCAAGACTATATATTCCCTATTCTGAAGGAGGGATGGGCCTCCAAAACTGATTATATGTATAGATCTACAATCGTGGGACTGCAATCATATCTGCTGACCTTAAAGACCCAAATATAGTGAAAGTTTTGAAACATGAGGAGAATAAGTCTAAGATGATTTCCTTGCTTAGTTTAGCAGAAGCATATTGGCATCAAGTGGGAATGGAAAGCAAACCAGAAAGAGATAAACATCAGGCAGCAACTGAATGTGCCAAAAAATAAATGAAAGAATATAAGGAGAAGGATTAGATGAAAAGGTAAGAAATGTGGAAAATACATAAATATAGTTGGAAGTATATGAAACTCTTGGAACAACCTCTTGTTGATCAGGATCGACTGCAGGAATGATTCAGGAGAGGAGAATTTAAATCAAAAGATGAAAGGTTAATATTGGTGGCCCAAGATAGTAGACTATGTACACATTGGTCTACAAAGTCCATTGAACATGTGGGTGAAACAGACAAATGTAGGTTTTGTAAAACAGAATTGGAAACAGTCACAGATTTTGTTGATGGTTGTCATATATTAATGGCAGAAGGACTGTATACTGAAATGCATAATAATGTGGCAAGACTGTTGCACTGGGAATTGTACAAACATTATAATACTGAAGCAACTGAAAAACATTGGAAAATGAGCCACAAAGTATTACAGAAAATGATAATGTTTATATCACATGGGATCACCCATTGGCAACAGTTCAAAAATAGATGTGGGAAAAACAGATATAGTAGTCTGGGAAAAAAGAAAACAAAAGTAGCATTGATTATTGAAATTGCTACACCCTGTGTCTTACGTACAGAGAGATACAAAGTCATAAACTACCAGGATTTGCAAGCAGAAATGAAGGCAATGTGGAAGAAGGATACCCAGTCACTTCCAATAGTAGTAGGAGCAACGTGTCTAATAATAAAGAATATACAACTGAATTTAGGTATGTTACTGATACATGTAACTCCCATACAAATTGCAGGAGGAGTCATTACTGGACACATTGCAGGTGTTGTGAGGAGCACTGCTGGCTAACATCAACAAGTGAAACAATACTAATTTTATCAACTTTAATTGTTCTTTGACTTAGGAATGAAGTCCATTCCTGTCATGGTATTAGAAACCCAAAATACTTGGAGAAATTAAAAAAGATAAACTTGAACCCAATATTTACTCCTTTAACTTACATATTTTTCACTTGCTAGGTAGGTTAAGAAATCACTAACCATCTCCCACCAGTGTTAAGAGAAACTTTAGTTGAAATATCTAATCTGGCTAGTGTATTTAGAAAAATAAATAACTTGATATATCCATAAATAACAAGCCAGAGTAATATCTACCTCCCTTAATGTACAAATTTTTCATTTAATTCACTGCACTTAAAAGTATTAAAAACTGAACACTGTAAAATGCCAGAAAGAGCAAAGTGCTTTTTTTGAAATAGAAAAGGTAGTTGCCAGTAAGAACCTGACCAGGAAAGAGAACAGTAGAGAAACATCAGGCTTGAAAGGGATGTCAACAACTCCATATGAGTCCCTCCATGAAAACTCTTACCAAGCAGGCTTTGTCAGATTTGAGAAGAATTCTTACAGTAAAAGATTTGCTGACTTAAGTAACATTCTGAATATATAGCAGAAAAACAAACGGTCACCATTTATAGAATAATGGTCTGAAACGAGGTCACCAATTAGCTACTTAAGACTGCTGTTTCGAGGCCAGTATGTGAAAGATGAAGAAGGATTTTTCATTAAAAAATACTACTGCTGTAGGCAAAAAGGGAATAATCCCTGTGGCCTGAGTGTTTGAAAACTGGAAAAAAAAAAAAAAAAAAACAGTAATTAAACAAAACAGGGACTGCAACCTTATTGCAGCTTCTACATAGCATACCTACTAGAAAGGACACAATTGACTTTTTTAAATGTCTTTGATAACATTTTGTCATTAAATTAATATATATTAACTCTGGCAAGTAGTAATTAGCATGATTCATTTCATATTATAAAATGACAATACCCAAAACACAGGCAAAGGATGTAAACTTGTACATTAAAAATATAGTTAAGAGATCTGATTACTGTAACAGTGCCATCTGTACAGCTCTGAGCAAGGTTGCCCCTCCAAGCTGTTATAGTACTTTAATATACTTAAAAATGTAAATAAAATTATTTTTTTCAGAGTGTGGAAAGTAACTTGAAAAAGATGACACATGGCAATAGAAACAAAGCAGCTCTGTCTCTGTACTTTACTCATCCTGCCTTATGTAAATCCTTACCTTCATTTGCCTCATACCTCTAGACTTACACAATTGGCCATTACCAAACAAGAACTGCGTGTATTTAAGACTGATAGTATTTTTCTATTATCACATATACTTATGTACGAAAATGCACAATTTTATGTTTAAAATGAAGTTATTGTCACTGCTCTATCTTGCTACTGGAGGTTGTTTCTCACCCTGATATCATAGGGAAATAAGATATTTTCTTAGCTTTTACTATCCCATAATATGACAGGCTTTTTATTAACTTGCCATGCACCTTTACATTTTTTAGAGTTTTGTGAAATTCACACATAATAGTCTGATCTCACTGTTCCAGAAGGAAAATAAATTTATTAGACTGGCAAAATGTGTTTGTGTGTATGCATGTGTGTGTGTGTGTGTGTGTGTGTGTTTTTTTTGAAAGCTGCAAAGGGGGCATGCACAGTGGTGTCTGTTTCACATATCCAGGATGCCTGGCTGTACCAAAGTTTTAATTTACCATTCTCCACCCTTTTTATGCCCTTTTTTTGTATACATAGAGGATAGAAATATTTTGTAATGTATGATCATAGATGAGACTATATCAGCTACAAATTAAGTTCGGAAGCTTGCCTTTTACCACAGGACATCTACGAGTGTGGACAAAATGGTGCTGAAAAGTAACATGAGGGTCGGTTATAAGTAATAATAATAATAATACGGGATAATATGGGACTGTGAAACAATGGAGAGCTGCCTGTCACAGGAGGTTCCCAGGGTTCCACAAGGTCACTTGGAAGCAGCAAACATTTTGTTAGACATTGTTACCTAGCCATGACTGTTTCCTTTTCAAGTTCGACATTGATGGCCTATTTAACTCAGCCACTAAATTGCATTTACTTTGAGACTGATCTTTCCCTTGTTTCTGCCATGTCTGTTTTTTTAAAGAGAGAATCAATTTAAAGGCATTTACCTTTCCCAATGGACCCATACTGGAGAGGCGGTATTCAGGATCCTTTGGACTGTTCACTAACTTGAGCTGACATTGCACACAGTATGCGTAAGGCTCTTCAGAGCTAAGCAATAAAGCCAGGTTTGTATGTTATGGGTATGGGTGGGGGAGGTGACAAACTTCATTGTCAAATTACTGAAGCAGACCTGAATATATTTACTTCTGGGAAATGGTCATACTCAAAGAAAATTCAAAGGTTATTTTAAGATCTTTCACTTTTCATTTGCTAACTGTATTTGTTATGTGCTTATTAACAAATAATGCCACATATGCTCAGAATGGGGAAACACCTCCCTGTCAACCAGCTAGGGCTAAAACCCAAGGACATTTTACAAAGAATTGGGTCAGTGGATAGAAAGTCACGGTATCATATCTTATTTTGTGTCATAACACTGCTCTCTACCACTTAAGATTTGCATATCTTATAATCATGTAGTATAGCAAGGAAATATGAAGTTTTAGGGCTGTAGCTATTATTTTGGTCTCACTTTGTTATGGGCTATTCCAAACTAAGTATCCCTTTCTGCAGTAGTGAAAAAGTCCCAAGGAAAATGAGACCACTGGAGAATGTTGTACATAATATATGCAGGAAAAGGAATTACATACAACTACTTTAGGAATATGAAAAGCAAAAACAGACAAAACACAATTTTGAAAACTTTGCACAGCAGTTGACTTAAAATAATCAAATTACATTTTCATTGAATCATATCAAACCTTGAAACTTAGATCAGTGGAAATCTTCTCAACAAAACTTCAATAAGTTAAAACTCAAATGGCAATGTCTTATTTAGGAATCTTGTGGACCCTATACGGAACTGAATTCCTAAACTAGCCAAGAATACTGTGAGCTTTCCAGCATTCAAAAAAATCCCTGTATCATGACAACACAAACCTTGTAAATAAATGTTGACCAAGACTCAGCCTAAATATATACTGGCAGCGTAGTAAAACGTCATGTTATATGTCAATAATTTTTGTTGAAAATATGTCTTTCTGCTCCACTTTTGAAGTCCTTCCTCCTTTAAATTTCCTGTCACAACACTGATGTCCGAGGTCACTACTTTCCTTGTATTCTGTTCTCCCTGTTGTACATACAGCGGGATTATGATTTACATACAGTATATCTTGTCCTTGTATTCTGTTCTCCCTGTTGTACATACAGCGGGATTATGATTTACATACAGTATATCTTGTCCTTGTATTCTATTCTCCCTGTTGTACATACAGCGAGATTATGATTTACATACAGTATATCTTGTTCTTGTATTCTGTTCTCCCTGTTGTACATACAGCGGGATTATGATTTACATACAGTATATCTTGTCCTTGTATTCTGTTCTCCCTGTTGTACATACAGCGGGATTATGATTTACATACAGTATATCTTGTCCTTGTATTCTGTTCTCCCTGTTGTACATACAGCGGGATTATGATTTATATACAGTATATCTTGCCCTTGTATTCTATTCTCCCTGTTGTACATACAGTGGGATTATGATTTACATACAGTATATCTTGTTCTTGTATTCTGTTCTCCCTGTTGTACATCCAGCGGGATTATGATTTACATACAGTATATCTTGTCCTTGTATTCTGTTCTCCCTGTTGTACATACCGTGGGATTATGATTTACATACAATATATCTTGTCCTTGTATTCTATTCTCCCTGTTGTACATACAGCAGGATTATGATTTACATACAGTATATATTGTCCTTGTATTCTGTTCTCCCTGTTATACATACAGCAGGATTATGATTTACATACAGTATATCTTGTCCTTGCATTCTGTTCTCCCTGTTGTACATACAGCGGGATTATGATTTACATACAATATATCTTGTCCTTGTATTCTGTTCTCCCTGTTGTACATACAGCGGGATTATGATTTACATACAGTATATCTTGTCCTTGTATTCTGTTCTCCCTGTTGTACATACAGTGGGATTATGATTTACATACAGTATATCTTGTCCTTGTATTCTGTTCTCCCTGTTGTACATACAGCGGGATTATGATTTACATACAGTATATCTTGTCCTTGTATTCTGTTCTCCCTGTTGTACATACAGCGGGATTATGATTTACATACAGTATATCTTGTCCTCGTATTCTGTTCTCCCTGTTGTACATACAGCGGGATTATGATTTACATACAGTATATCTTGTCCTTGTATTCTGTTCTCCCTGTTGTACAAACCGTGGGATTATGATTTACATACAATATATCTTGCCCTTGTATTTTATTCTCCCTGTTGTACATACAGCAGGATTATGATTTACATACAGTATATCTTGTCCTTGTATTCTATTCTCCCTGTTGTACATACAGCGGGATTATGATTTAGATACAGTATATCTTGTCCTTGTATTCTGTTCTCCCTGTTGTACATACCGTGGGATTATGATTTACATACAATATATCTTGCCCTTGTATTTTATTCTCCCTGTTGTACATACAGCAGGATTATGATTTACATACAGTATATCTTGTCCTTGTATTCTATTCTCCCTGTTGTACATACAGCGGGATTATGATTTACATACAGTATATCTTGTCCTCGTATTCTGTTCTCCCTGTTGTACATACAGCGGGATTATGATTTACATACAGTATATCTTGTCCTTGTATTCTGTTCTCCCTGTTGTACATACAGCGGGATTATGATTTACATACAATATATCTTGCCCTTGTATTTTATTCTCCCTGTTGTACATACAGCAGGATTATGATTTACATACAGTATATCTTGTCCTTGTATTCTATTCTCCCTGTTGTACATACAGCGGGATTATGATTTACATACAGTATATCTTGTCCTCGTATTCTATTCTCCCTGTTGTACATACAACGGGATTATGATTTACATACAGTATATCTTGTCCTTGTATTCTGTTCTCCCTGTTGTACATACAGCGGGATTATGATTTACATACAGTATATCTTGTCCTTGTATATACAGTGGGATTATGATTTACATACAGTATATCTTGTCCTTGTATATACAGTGGGATTATGATTTACATACAGTATATCTTGTCCTCGTATTCTATTCTCCCTGTTGTACATACAACGGGATTATGATTTACATACAGTATATCTTGTCCTTGTATTCTGTTCTCCCTGTTGTACATACAGCGGGATTATGATTTACATACAGTATATCTTGTCCTTGTATTCTGTTCTCCCTGTTGTACATACAGCGGGATTATGATTTACATACAGTATATCTTGTCCTCGAATTCTGTTCTCCCTGTTGTACATACAGCGGGATTATGATTTACATACAGTATATCTTGCACTGTCGCTTTCATTTTCCTGTTTTTCTTTAGGTATTTTTTTCACTCCAGTGTATGTTGTCAAACAGAATTACATTTTACTTGTAATAATACTTTACTATATTTTCTGTTTGTATAAATAAATAACTTAATGAGGTATCAGTTAACCATGCCTTCATATGAGATTACTGAAAAGAAGATACTCGCAAGGTAACAAACAACTGTAAAGTGTTAGCTCACTGCCACAACACATACAGCTATTAACACAGAGTAATAGTGAGAGTAGACTGGTAATGTAGAAATCTCATAATCCACGCTTTTAGAAATACTGTGCATAGCCAAATCTGGAAAACAAAACAAAACAAAAAAAAACAGAATAATTAGTGAACTGTTGTATAAACTGCAAATCTGACAGCAAAAGGTTCCACAGTTCGATTCTTGGCCAGAGGTGCCTTCTGGGCGGAGTCTGCATGTTCTCCTTGTGTTCGCGTAGATTTCCTCTAGGTGCCCTGGTTTTCTTCCACATTCCAAAGATGTACAGTAGGTGGATTGGACACACTAAACTGGCTATAGTTGTGAGCGTGCATGCGAGTTTGTGATGTGGAATAACTACCTCAGTGGGGATGGCCACCCAGTGTTGTAAACCTTCCTTCTACTATCAATGCTGAAGTGACACCATGATCCCATGTGCAAAAATGGTTAAAAGGATTGTGGATGGGTGGATGGATGGATGGATTACACAAAATAACTGGAGATGGCAACAGTTTAGAGAAAAAAAACTGAGCTAAGTCTGTCACAATGTCCTTTAAGAAAAAAAAGAGGAGCAGCATGTTTGGCACCCATGCGTCTTACAGTCGCGTGCCAAACCTTTATGCATCCACACACTTGTGCAAAAAGTATATGGAGTACACAAATGGTAAGATAGGGTGGCTGCCTTGTGTAGCTACAGTGATACTCAGAAATGATGTTTCACTAGTTCCTTTACTTTAATTAAAGACCATTATCCATCTGTATGCTGTTTTAATGAATTTGCTCCAAGACTGACATCACAATGTCACACCAAGTGAGGAGGGGCTGCATTTAGTGCAGCTCACTGAACTCCCTACTAAATTATTAATTGGGGACCCATTTAGGACTCTTAATTGTTTACACGGATCATGCATTTCTATTTTCTCAGAATCATGTATATATACTATTCAGTAAACAGCTGAAGGACTGTAGCAGCTTAATTATTGGTCATGAAACGTAAGATGCAGAGGTGGTAATATCTTATTAAAGGGGATAGAGAAGCACTGACAAGAAAGGAGCTGTGAGAGAGGAACAGAGCAGAGAAGAGCTGCGAGGAAGATTTGGGAGTAAATTAGTAAGAATGTAAGTCTATAAAGGGGCCAGTAATAAGTAGGTTTTGCTATGTATAATTAATATATTTTTTTTTTTTGCAATTGTATCTATAACAGTTATTATTGCTCAAAAAGTATAGAGAGGGCTTAGTTTCTATCTCTGTCATGTGACACCATATTCTAATCAGGTAGAACATGATATGAGGTAAGATAAATTTTTCATATGTAGGTGATTGTTGAAATATCACTTCCGATAAAAAGTTGAAGCAGGGTCATATGATGTGAGATGGAGTAACTGAAGGTCAGGTTATGTTGCCAACTTTGAGTTTAGTACAGGGAATATGGAATATGTGGCTTTTGGAAGACCTGGGTTCCTGTCCAGGTCTGTACCAAGACAGAGCACTGTTGAGCTGATTGCACTATTGTCTGAAATGAAGATTCATGACCTCACAAATGACAATTGCTACTGTACTACTACAAAGACAACAGGCCATTTCTGTGAATTAATTAAAGCCTCATGACTGCTCGCCTAGTATTGTTAATACGTTTGCATGCATGTAGAGGCTGAAAAAAGTATAAAAATAAAAAAAATTCTCTTGGTGCAGCTTGCATTTTTGAAAAACTATATTGGCCACTCAGATTAGCAAGTGCATTATGGTCCTTGTGACTTTTTGCCTAGTATCATTTGCATGCAGATACGAGCATGAATTATATTTTGGCCCTAAGGTTTAGAAAAGTGCGTAATTTAAGTAGTTGCTCACAGTTTTCCATGGTGTCAATCATGTCAACAGACATGTAAAAGATAGCTCAGAAATTATTCTTTAACAATAGCAACATTTATGGTTCAGCCAATTTATGTAACATGAAACAAACAGGTAGGTGGGCTGGTCTAATGTTTTTAGCCATTACTCAGGCCAAATTACTAACTACTAAAAGGTGGAGAAAGAGACTGAATTAACAAATTAACAAAGCTGGTATTTATATATAATCTTGTTTAAAATACCCAATAAGTAAATTAAAAAAAGCACATTATGAGAATATATGATATCCCTTCTAAATGAAGCATAGATTTAAGGTTAGATTCAGAAGTTTAGCATTGCACCTCAGTGAAAGCTTTTACTTAGCTATAATGCTAGAGCTGAAACATATGCATTGATTTACAAATAGGGTTCCAAATGGAGTCCTTGTGAATAATTAAGAAGGAAGCTCCACACATTGGCCTAAGCAAAATAGTAGCTTAGCACAGGCCTCCATGTCTGAGCATAGTCTTGCCATTAAACCCCTCATATTTCACTTATGTCATGGGCAGGGGGTTCATCAACAGTAAATCTCATCACGTGGCCAGTTATCTTTATTTTAATGTTGCAAAAAAATCCTCACCAAATTATAAGTTTCAAATTATTGTTGCTTTTAATAGCCACAACTTTATGTTAGAACAAAAGTAACAGTAACAATAGTAGTCTTTCCTTTGATAATCACATCGCCACAGTAGTCAGGAAATCCTTCTACATGGCACACCTCATCACAAAAGGTTTCTCACCCAGGAAAAAAGAGGTCATTATTCCCCTGTACTCATCACTCATTAGACCCATTATAGAGTACAATGCCCCTTTTGGTATGTACCTCACAAGACATCTACAACAACTGGAAAGGCCACAGAAATACCTCACAAAGAGGATTACCGGCCTCAAACAGATGCCCTCATGAACCGTCTCAAAAAACACCAGCTTTACTCTGTCGCATATCGCCTACTCAGAGGCGATCTCTGCATAACATACAAAGCTATGTCAAACCCAGAGCTGTTGGACATGCTCCACTTAAAGAAATCCCAATTTCTCCGAGCTATACACTCTAGGGACCTAAACCTTGTCACCACAATAAACAGAACATGCTGGAGGGATAGATTCCTCTCCCAAAGACTTCCCATACTCTGGAACAAACTACCTATTTATATCAAACAAAGCACCTCATTAGCACTCTTCAAGAAAAATCTTGATGATTGGATGGGAGATAGGAAATTCACCCCGGGAATCACTTCTGTGGCTCTGCTTGACAGGGGCACAGGAAAATAATTTTCTTCGGTGGCACAAGCCAGGGTACCATTTGGTTAGGCTTATATAGACCCTAGGGCCAATAGCCTAGTACCTACCTATGAACCAATAAACCTTTGACAAGTTGTTTCCGTTCACAGTGTGTGTGAAATATGCACAGAACACCTGAAGTGTCAGTGTGCAAAGCTAAGTCATATGTCCAGCTCAGCAGTGTGAAGCAGTCATATTCATTTTATGAAATAGATGGTAGACCTACAAGTGCTACTAAGTGCCAGCTGCTTGTTGTCGGTAGCAACCAGTCTATGGTTAGCCCTGTGATGGTATGAACCACTTCTGGCCTTATTTTCTTGCATTTAGTCATGGCATCCCTTTGCAACTATGTGCAAGCTTTCCTGGAATATTTACTGAATTTGTAGTATCAACTGATGGGGACTCCATCCAGAAATGGCAAGATATGTCCATAACACAAAGGGACAGCCAGATGTAAGAGTTTCAATCTGTTCAGTTACTTTTTTTCTAGGAAAGGATGATGTAATTTGTTTATTATGTGGGCAGATGCTGGCAGTTTGCTAACATTCCTTCATTAGGTAAATGTGTACTGCATCATAGCTTTTATAGGGTCTTATAAGCATATGGCCACTGTATACAAGGAGCTGATCTAAGGGGAAAGATGAAAAAAGCTATTTGTATCACTGATTGGATGACATTTATCAGGTTTCTCCATATCAGTGATCTATAGCAACCAGCCTTTCAGTTGCCCAGTGCATGATCTTTATTGTACAGCAAGGCTGTTAACTGTGATTTGTCTTTTTTTTGTTCTCATAGGCCCTTGATGAGGGCTCTCAACTCAGCAAGTCTGGTTGACTGGTTCTTGTCACAGAGAAGATGGTGATGACAGTTTAAGGTACAAGAGCTTGTCAGGCAGAGGTTAACAATGACAACTTGAATGGGCAGCCATCTGAAGGAAAGGAGGAGAGTGAGATAAATATGCAAAAGAAAAAGTGAATTAAACATTAACAAAAACTTAACAACTTACTTGTTTTTTGACAAATGTATTATTGAATTCAGTAGCTTTTTCCTGCCATGCAATTTAGCAAGTCTTATGGGATCAGTGCAAACACATACATTTTCTAAAAATGATTGAATTCTGTCATCAAAAGGTAATCATCCCTAAACTCAAAAGGTAAAAAATTATTAATTCTAAAGGTATATCGATCATTTTATGTATACAAACTAGATGCATTCTTTGTGTACATTAGCTTTGTTTCCTGACATTTAAGCAATTAAGCAGATACACATTTTAAAAAATCCACCAATTGCACCAGTTTTTTATACAAACAGATGTGTGTGTGTGTATGTTTTTTATATATATATATTCATACATCCACACACACAAAAATATATTTAAAGATTTTGCATGAAGGAACTAGGCCAGTGCTGTGAATATGAATATGATTCTCTCCGCTACCTTTAATTGGTATAGCTGGCAATAGAGTGTTTTGTAGTACTCAGCACAAACGTGCATACCTATCAGTCTCATCTATTATTAATGGTCAGAATGCAGGCAGAGATAATTTCACTTACCGAAGATGTTCATGTAATTCAGTGACAAAAATATGCTATAAAATATTTCCATTAATGCAACTCAGGTTCTGATTAAAAATGTAGTTCTTTAGTAGTTTGATTTTTGATTTGTCGAGTTTTATTGCACATTTTTAGAAACTCAGGGAATGCCTCCTTTATATACAATGTTACATCAAGGAACCATCTGCTTGCCAGTACCGTTACTGGGATATTTAACGTAACTGGATGCTGTGGCCTACAGGATGTGTTATACCACCGACTGATCATCCATGCTGTGGCCTATAGGGTGTATTGCTTCACTGGCTGAGCCTCTGTGCTGTTTCCTACAAAGTGTGTTGGATCTACTTCAGTGGGCCAACTTACCATAACACCGAACCACATATAACTGAGACCACAACGACGAAAGTTAATTTTAACGAACATCCAGAACATCGTAATTTTAAACTGGGAAAACAGTCAGTTGGCTGCCACCACCACTACTAAAACAAACCACAGAAAATTAAACCAACTGAAGTGGAGGGCTTCACCCCCCCCCCCACACACACACCCACCTAACTAAATATACCAACTCTGAGATCACACTACAGTCTGGAAAAGGGCAAACTTCACCATGTTGGCCAACTGACTCTTTTCCCATGTTAAAGTGAATGTTTGGTGTTGTCTCGATTATATGTGGTTCAGTGTTATGGTAAGTCAGTCTAGTGAAGTAGACCTGGTGAATTGTACCACTAACTGATGGCAATCTAATGCGTGGCACAAGCAAATTTAGTTTAATTCAACATCATGTAAGGCAAATTGAAGTATCAGTAACTTGCATTTACATACGGCAAAGCAGAGAAGTACATTCTTGCCGCCAAATTAGTTTTTTTTTTTTTTTGCATCTTATATGAGTGAATGCGTATAGATAATTTGACAGAAACTTTCAGATATCTCACCGAAATTCAAATTCAAGAGTGTGGAATCTTTCAAACATGTTGAAGAAGGGGATGGGGCACAGGTTGGCAATAGGAGGGGCAACTCAAGAAAAATGTAATGAGAAGGACAGCCACATAGAACAACCATCTCAAAATAGTAGTGAATTAAAAAAAAAATGAGGGAATTAGTTACATATGGCATCATAAAAAATTGTTGTATTAAGTGGCTGTGTGATGTAGGCCCGAGGCCAGATATAAGTGGTAGCTTGTCCAACAGATGATGAAAATATACTAAATGGATGGGTTGTGTGGTTTGTGTGGTTCTTATTTGTTGTCAGAGTATTTACTTTTTTGTTTCCAACTGAGAGTCATTTCTATTGGACTTAGCACAGGTCAGATGCTTTCATTCATGTTGCTTCTGTTTTAAAAAGCTGTAAATGTCAGGTTTGTGATACAAACATGAATGTAGATACCGTGATTCCATAGGGAGTAGTTAGGGCATTTGTCTCTTCATGCACTGGTAATAGCTGTTAAGGAAAGATGTGTGCTATTACATGGAGTTAGTGTCCACATAGTAACATGTCTGTCCGCCCTTTACATCAGACTGTCTTGTTTTCTCCAATAAACATTTCTGACCTGTGCCAAACACAGGCAAGCATACCTAATGTTTCCACAAGAGAAGAAAATATGTTTTGAAACCAGGGAGTGAAACTTTCTTAAATGCAGCAGATTACACATAGCAGTAAGTCCACAAAATTCAGAGTGTACAATCAAATGAATGAGGCACAAATGTGGGGGGCAAAAATGATATGCCTGCAAACAATCGAGGCCCTTACATGATAGCAGCCTGCTGCAATGGCTAGAAAATAACAAAACTATATATGGTTATGCACAGGTGTCCTCAGTCTGCATTAAACTTTCTACGGCTACTATGATTCTGAATGGATGCAAGTGTAATTCTTGGCTGCATGTGTGCTCCTGGGC
Organism: Protopterus annectens; assembly: GCF_019279795.1. Lineage (NCBI taxonomy): Eukaryota > Metazoa > Chordata > Ceratodontiformes > Protopteridae > Protopterus > Protopterus annectens. The sequence goes on along the minus strand of NC_056747.1, from coordinate 388,321,551 downwards.
TTCTGTTGTGCAGTAGTTCATATGCAGAATGATAAACTCCATTGATGACAAAATGAAAACATAAAATGTTCACGAAGTGTTTCAGAGTTTTACTGTTGCCTAATCATATTCTGACACCACAGCATAAAATACTCATACACAGGCAGGGAGAGCAGATTTATGTGATGCACACACTGCTACATACATATTCTGACACCACAGCATTAAATATTGATACACAGGCAGGGAGAGCAGATTTCTGTGATGCACACACTGCTACATAACCAAACTAGAAAGCAAAAGACCCTGATTATGTGCATTGAAGACCCAAACAATACAGATACTGACAAAACCTGGAAACACAAAATTATATCAAGCCTGCCTGCAGACTTCCATTTTCTGGCGCATATTGGTATGTTTTGTAAAATGTCTCTGAAAATTTAACATGTTTTAGCAGATTGCCACAAAAATGTATAATGATACTCAGAATTTATAATGAGATATAGATAGATGTGTTACCTTAATAACTGTTCATCAGATTATTTTACAAAAGTTTTTATTAGCTCAGGGGTGAGAGAGTAAAGAATAAAGATGAAAAGCAGAATGCGGAATCCACAGTGCAGGTTTACAGATGACAAACAGAAAAATCCTGGTAAAATATCTTAATGTGAACAAACTATCAGTAAGCCTTCCTTTTTTCAAGGCATCACAAATGATGCGGACATTCGTAGAAAAAAAACTCAGTATTTCTAGCTCATAGAAAAAACATTTTTATTTTCCTAATGCAGCTTTCGTCCACAACAAGATGAAAATATACTGTAAAACTGTGGAACATAGTATAAGATAGCAACATATCAGCTGGCTGAGTCAAATAATACATTAAGTAATGGCCTAGAACTTAAAATTGGCTCCAGGCTGCAGTGGTTGGTATCGTTATTCAGAAGTAGAGCCTTTAAGGTTTCTAAAGAAGTTTGACATTCGTAGTGGGAGTCTCAGCTCTGTTATTTATATCCCCATACATAGTTTATACGCTACCAACAGCAGAACAAACATGTTCCAATTTCAGGATGCAAAATTTAACATCATATGTAGTAGACTTGATTGCAACATGTCAATACAAACTTTATGTAGCGTAACCTTTTTTTCATCACCCTGCCAGTGTTCCACAATCCTGACCTTGACTTATAGCTATTTTTTACAGCATGAAAAAACCTTGACATTTGAATGTAATGCCAAATAAATCAAAGAAATAGTATTACTTTCAGCATATCCTGAGCATCTAAATATTCAACAAGTGTTTGGCTATGTAAAATGCTCTGTCAGGGATTCATAAAAATATTTCTGCCAGCACTAGTTGGGCAACTATAGTGCAATGGAGATATAATGAGTTTCAGAGGTGTAATAAAGCTGCATAGAGCAACGTCTCATGGGTGACTCAGTTACAGGTAAGTACTGTAAGGTCCTCTAGAAACTTCTGAAGTACATTTGTACAGGCAGTTACAAATGTTCATACACACCATCAACAGTCTTGTCATACACACAAACAGACATCTGAACAGTTCCAATTATGCTTCTGCACACACACACACACACACACACACACACACACACACACACACACACACACACACACACACACACATCCAGTCAGCTATAATTGTGTCTCTACATACATACACACACCTCCATGCTTGCATATACATACATACATGCATACACACACACACACACGCATACATATGCACACACATACACGGCTTTGCAATACTTACCTGCCACAGCACTAATGGCCCTGCTCTTGCTATAGATATGAATCGGTGTATGTGGTCAAAAAACAGCTTTCACTTTTTTTTTGCTTCACTCCACAGATAGCATATTAGAACAATCCTTTGACTTCCTCTATTGCACTCCTTCAATCCCAACAAAAAGTTCAGGAATGAATACATGACTAATTTGCAATAGCCGTATCCCTGGACTACCACATTTGCATGTGGCCTTCACTAGCAACATCAGTGTAGCACTGTGTACTGGAGACGTCTTACCATCATAGTGTTGCAGCGGTCTGTGACTCACCCTGGCAAAATTCATAGAGTTGTTACGCATTCCTGAATCACATCAACTGGTGTTATTCATATACATACACATGGCTCGATTATGGCATGAAAAGTTGATCTTTTTGTAATAGGGAAGTATGGGTGCAATGTAACAATGATGTGCTAATCTTATGTACACAACATTTTGTCTCTCTGTCTTACGTGCAGCATTTGGCATAGGATCCACAGCATGAGTAGAGGATCCCTATAATATACACTAATTATTTATGACTCAAAAGGATGAGTTACAATGTGATAAGAAATGCATCTGATACCTGATATATTAATGATTCTTTAAAATGAAAATGTTTCAGCACACTAATTCAAAAATTCAGAGTGACATGCAAGTCTTTATAAATCAATCTAACCAACCCCCCCCCCCAAGTAAATAAGAGAGTGTGTTACCTACTGCTCATCAGCATATCTTATGGGCCAAATTCCAAAAGTCTGCACTTGAAAGCACTTAAGATAAGCCTGATTCTAAAAAAGGGCTCTGGGATTTCTCAAGCTGAGTAAGCTAATGAGGAACCAAGGAGCCCTATGGCAGATTTCAAAATGAGAAATGGATTTCCTACAAAATAGCATAAGATATTTTAATTGGTATTGAATGGCATTGTAAAATGTCAAATGGGTGAGCCATCAAATGATATGACTTTCTTGCATGGACAGTGCTCAACCTGTATGCCATGGGTGCGGTGATGCCAGCACTGATATGGCAAGCATTACATGGGTGCAGTGATGCCAGCACTGATACTACATGTATTACATGGGTGCAGAGATGCCAGCAGTGATACTGCAGGCATTACATAGGTGCAGTGATGCCAGCACTGATACTGTAGATATTACATTGGTGCAGAGATGCCAGCACTGATACTACTGGCATTACATGGGTGCAGTGATACCAGCACTGATACTGCAGGCATTACATGGGTGCAGTAATGCCAGCAGTGATACTGCAGGCATTACATCATTGCAGTGATGCCAGCAGTGATACTGCAGGCATTACATCAGTGTAGTGATGCCAGAAGTAATACTACAGGCATACCTCTCAACCTGGAGACATCAAAAATCAGTGCAAAGGCCCATGAAAAAAAGGTAAAAATCCGCATGCTGATTAACATAAAATTTGCATACATAATTATGTAGCCCCACCCACTCCGATGGAATTGTGGAATACCAACTTTTAAATGCAAACTGAAGAACAGACAACCAAAATATGATCATAAAGCAAAATAAGAACAATAGTGTTTTATTTATGTTAATATTTGAACTTGTGCAAAACTAAAATACAATATTTTATAAAAATAACACTGGGTGCGGCTGCACTTCAGCCTTCTTCATTAATAACAAAATATAAACCAGAAGAACAACAAATTATTTACATTATTAACACAAAACGTTGAAGCTGTAATTGTAACTCGTTTGCAAACTAAAATGTAACTTTCAGAAACAGACTACTTTTAAGAACTGTGTGGAGAATATCTGACATGTCCTTTTCCAACAACTACCTGAAAAATATGTGAGTCAGTGTCATCCTTTTCTAAATTCCCTTTCCCAGGTTTCTTTATTGTGTAGACTCCATGTATATAGATTTCAATCCAATGTAGGGCTGTTCTTACCTAGACGATGCATTTCACATAATTGTCTGCAAGATGCAAGGCTACTAGTACCAGCATTATTTTAGAACTGAATTCATACTGGATCAGATTCAGATACAAGACCATAAGTGTTAATAATTAACTCAGTCTAAGACTCATACATATCAGAGCAGGAATGAAACATATATTGCAGTGATTTCTTGAGTGTCGTGTTACTGTTAGTGTTAAATCATATACATGGACATGTCAACTTAATCCACAAATGCAGAGCAGACACACAAAATGGGAAAAAAAAGACTATTGACAAACACAACAACAATGTTTTTGAGTCTTGCAAAGAATGAGAACGAAAAAAAGATATTTTTTTCATATAATACGACGACGACTAGTATGATTCTACCATGACTCAAAACAAACATTTCATTTTCTTACTCATCTTTCAGCTTTAGCCTTTATAAATTATTTTCTTACCTGCTGGAGGTGCAAGAGAAACCAGGGGGAAGAAGCAGCAGCAGAAGAAATACATTTTTTCACGAAGAGATGATGACCGACCTGTCAGTCGCGAGTCCTGCTCCTGCTTCTAAACTTGCAAGTGCCAACTGTCAAGTCCAAGCAATAATGCAAGTATGCAGCAACAACATTTATTTTAAACTAAAAAAAACACTTGTGGTCTCATGACTCTTCTTGCTCAGTCAGGCTTCTAAGTTCTAAGTTCTTCTAACTGACTGACTTGTCTGTCCCGCTCCCACCACTCTCTTTTATTCTGTAATCCCTGTCCTATCCAACTGTTGCAGCAGGCTTGCAGGCAGCGTGAGAGATGTCAGCCAAATTTCAACAGGCTGGCAAGCTGCTCATGAAGCTCATATCACCGCGGATGTAAAAAAATTACAAAAAAGAAGCCAGGAAATTTGGAAATTAAGGGGTGCAACTCAAGAATTTTGGCACCCCATTATTTGGACCTCAAAACCAGTAAAAAAACAAGAGATTCGGTACAGTTGAGAGGTATGACTACAGGCATTACATGAGTACAGTGATGCCAGCACTGATACTGCAGGTATTACATGGGCACATTGACGCTACAGTGATACTGTAGGCATTAATGAAGTCTGGTTTATTGGTCTCAGTGCATTATTATAGATGTACGCTGTTGTACATCCAATAGCCTGTTTGCAGAAACTTTTTATTTTTTTAAGAGGAAATTTTTATTTCTCTCATGATGTCTTTCAAGGTTTCTCTGGTTGGTCCCTTAGGTCTTATTATTTTGGTGTATCTATTTACTTTTTGTTTTGATCTTTTGCTTGAACCTTATGTAGTACTTACCCCAAGATAAATGCACATCAAGCTTTTTTACAGGGTCAGTGTTTTGGAAAACAGATGTTTTTATTATTTTGTCATAATGATAATCTCAAATAAGAGTTACATATGTTTATAGTTAATAGTATCCTACTTGCTGGCTTTGGTTATATTATTAAAAACCAGTGTTACATTGCACATTCAAGAGATATTGTGCAGAAATGTTTTTTTACTTTTTCAAGTGGAAATTCTATATCTTTCTAGGATACCCAAAGAGAGATTTAGAAAGACTATTGTACAAATATTTTTCTGTAAACCAGGATCTCAGGCCTTGTATGCCTATGGGATTTTATTACTCTTCCATATTATGTAAGTCAAGAACGTTCTAGCCTGTTGGAGACAGAAACATTAAATCCATGGATGGACGCAATAAAATCTTACACTTCAGAATTGCTTCCTGTTTTAGAAAATGACAATTTCAATTCCAGATTTTTTAAACATGAAAAAGCAAGTGCCAGATAATGTAATGCTACCGTATTTTTTTTCCTCATTTTTGCTCACTGTATAATTTCTGATCTCTGGATCACTCCATACCACTTGTCAGGGCTAGCCACTTGGCAGTGCAAACCTTGGGTCTAGGTAACGTGGTCGCATTGACTAATGTTGATGTGACACCCCAATCCCATGTGAAACTTGGGAAATAACGGGGTGATGATGATGATGATGGAATCCAACTGGTCAGCATGTAGTAGAAAGAGAAGAGAAGATTATATAACTATGAGTGGCTGCATTGATTGAAAAAGACTAATGTTCAGTACCAATGCAGAAAAGACAGTTAATTTATTTGGAATAAAGCAAACCATTGCATAACTGTATATTAATTGGCAATTCAAGTTTCAGCAAAACTACGTCCAACACAATTCAGTTTTACAGAATAAGTAACAGAAAGTATATGGGGTCATAAAGCATGCAAGGTAGGAAGCACAATGGTCATGAAAAAATACTTGAAAATAGAAAAATAGAAAAGACGTTAGAAAAATGTATTACCGTGTATTATAGTATTTACGCAAATGCTTTGTGCTTTAATATATTGTTATGTTTGTCTCTTTAAAATGATGGGTGAATGAAGTGAGGTGTGTAAAGATACTATAAAATGATGGTTTTCTATTAAACAGATATTTAGACCCCACAGAAGTGGAAGGCAAAGTACTACTGAGGTAATAAAAAGTATATTTTTCTGCTTCCTTCATGTGCATGTTTTATGTGCTTGTATATTTGGCTAATTTAATCATTGTCCAATTTAAGTAAAACAAGCTGTAGGATTTTAAATAAATGTATAATTGTGTTACTAATGTATTTTACAGGGATCATAATAATTTTTCTAAATACTTAGCAATAGATATGCCATCAAAAAGAGCAAAAATGCACTAGTTTTCTTAGATTATAAAAAAAGTGTACACATATACAGCAAATTCTGTGTGTTACTGGGTTAGCATCTCCATTGTTTTATAGCATTTTTTTCTCTGCCAAAATAATGTGTCATTTCCATAAGAAATCAGATACCCTGGGATTCAACAATGCCTATACTAAGTGTACACTGTTCTGAGTGAACAGACAACACAAACATAAGTCACACCTTCCTCGTAATTTTAGTTTTCCTACTGATATTCTTGCAGCTTTAAATGTTGAGAGGGATTCATCAAGGTACCACAAAGTGTAGACTGCATGCACACTTAGTGTAATCTTTCTGAGTTACTAGAAAGCACAAAAAATGTGATAAGAATGTTCTTGATTACATATCGTGTACACTTAGCGTTGGCTTTATTGAATCTGACCCATAGTCTGAACTTGTTTGCAACCTTTCTAATGGACTATTAAAAGATATCACATCTATCACCTGTCTTTGTTGTCACACAGGTAGACCCACACTGATTTCAAACAGCTTTTAAAATATAGCCACCAATGGTGTCAAACTAATATCATAAGGGGAATTATTAGAGAAATTAATTTTACTACTATGTGATGTATTTGAGTTATACTTTTGTTCTTTAATTATCATTTTATTTTATTGCCAGTCTTGTAACCGAAATAAAAATACCCATGCAATAATATAGCAAGAAAATAGAAAAGACACTTTTCTCGACTGTTCACTGGCTGACGTCAGTGACTGTGTCTTTCAGCAGAGCTGTATTTTTGGAAGGGGATGAGCCAACAGTAATGTTTCCTTACTTAGAAGTTAGAAGTAAATTATAGTTGCAGTCCAGTAGAATGTGACTGAATGGACTTAAAGCCACTCATGTTTTAAAACAAAGACCATTAATATTCATCCTTTGTTCTACTTTTCCTCTGAAAAAAGGCAGTGGAATTTAGAAATAGAAAAGCATAATTAATGTGAATAAAAGGAGGCACAAATACATTCTCATCCTTTCAAACTAGATGAGAAAAGCTACACAACTTGAATCCAGCCATACAGACTACATAATGTTAATTTTTTTTATCCCTTACACCCCTTAAAACCATCTCCTTAGTACTGTCACAAACACGTTCCTTCACTCTCCTACAGATAATGTTCTGTTAATATTTTAATTCATTAAATATACTCACCTGGCACAGATTACACATTTAGTTTAAACACTCGTGTAGATCAAGGCCTGATTCTGGTGAATCACATTGAAACAAAGCACTTCTGCAGTCTGTTCTACAACGTAAACTTGTTCTTCAGACTTGTCATTTCTGCTTGCACTCCTTCATTATTTACTGATAGCTAGTAGTTAAATAAAAAGTCAGGCATTCTGTGTGAAGCAGCTTTTGTATGGAAAGATATATTCCATGTTTTCAGACAGTATATAGTTTTCAGTAGAAAAGTTGTCAAATGTGTAGCAATGACCTTGAGCAGCGGAGTAAACCGAAACTGTAGATGCAAATGCAAACAAAATTTGCTGCATGTATGCAGGTTTGTCAGGCTGATAATTCACTTCCTAAAGTATAGCAAGCATTTCTTCAGTGTAAACTAAATGTATGTTGATGTTCTTTTCCCATATTAAACTGATTACTTAATAGATTTTGTATTTGTGCCTTTAGTCATACACAGAAATGAATAGTGCTACTCCAGTGTCAAGTTTCATGTCCAGCCGAACTTCAGGCATCTGTGGAATAAGTCACATATCTCTTGGTCAGTTTGGTGTCAGGTTATTTCTTTCTAAATGTTAAATAACCTGTATTTCATGATGATGTCCAGCTGTAGGCTTTGACTGGGGCTCAGCCAATCCATCAACAATCTTCAGTATATCCTTCTTCACTCTGCACATATCAATTTGTCATCTGCACTTTCTGTTACCCTGGCCTTTTTGTGATGCTTTGTTATTTTTCTTTAAGCCAATACTAATTTTGCTAGTGTGAAACTCTTACACTTTAAATAGGTTTGGAGACCGAGTTGTTAGAACACTCAACCAGTTGTTGTTGAGTATCTGTGGCATCTTTTTCAGTGTCTTCCATGGACAACATGATTTACTGCATTTTATCTAAAGTTAAATCTGATTATGATTGTAATCATTTATGTACATTCTTAACATTTAAACCCTACCCTGACTCTTAATGCCTCAGTCCTTCTTGAAAATGGCAATGCATGTAACTCTGCTATTAATACTGAAATAGTTTCTCCTTTAAATTGTCTTATTTATGGAGCCTAAAGTAATCTGCTGTGGTACACTAAAGTGATTCTGTAAGATATGCACAAAGTCTTGAAATATGTTCTTCTGTCTCTATACAACTGCCCAACAAGTCATATGTTCTAGGTCCTAGTACATTACATAATGTCAAGAACCTTCTTTTGTATCTGTCAGCATTGTTGCATTCACATTATGACTCAGTCCTCTCCTCATATGTTTAAAAATCTACACTGACATGGAAACCTGTGAATCAGTAAGGTAGCACATACTACATTACTGGCTTTTGCAGAATACGTAGACATTTTGGTATAAAACTGCATATTTCAATTCACGGAGAACAAGTGCACCTTGTAATTATTTGTAAAGAACTGATATATGCTTATCAGTTCATTTTAGAGCATTACTTCTAAAACATACATATATATATATATCTATGTAATTTGACAAATGCTTAATATCTTCTTAGTAAGAGATAATACTCAGAAGCGTAATGTAATTTTGCTCCAGTAGTCTTAGGGTGTAGTCAGGTTACTTATTTGTAGGCATTTTGGGTGAGAGCAGCTATGGCTGAATTTGATTTGTAGGGATGTTGAATTTGAATGAAATATCATTTGGCTGAATGTAGTTGCTGTAGTAACTGTACATTAATAACTGCAAAGTAAGAGCTGGGAATAATTCTGATTCTGTTGTTCTGCTAGTGTTAGGATGAGGTTTGAATTTAGGTGTACATTTGGGATTAGGGTTCCTTTAAATGGAAGTGGGAGACTGCCATTCACAAGAAATACTGGTGATAATTCTGTGTATTGCTGTAAAAATCAACTGCCAATCATTAGCGGACCGGAGTTCTGCTGTGGCGACCCCTAACCGGGAAAAGCCGAAAGACACACACACACACACACACACACACACACACACACACACACACACACACACACACACACACGCTGTACTACTTTTATTTATGATGTGTTTTTCAACAAAATCATTTTCAGCATATGTTGAAATATTTGCATGACTCATATATATGTGCAACTTGCATTACAGAAGTTTTTGCAGAGCATGGTCAGTTTTTATTACTTGTGCTCCTATACTATTTATGTTTGTATGTACAAGCAGATTGTATGGTACGAGTCCAGGGTGGTACATAGCTGGCACTAGCAGTTTCAAAAGCAAGTTGCTTAAATATTAATTTTAGCTTAAATAATTCATTTTCTAGGTAGTTTTATTAAATTCTTTTTACACAAAAGCATTCATTCAAATGCCCCCAAGCTCTGAAACGGCACAAACCACAGTTTTCCACATTTGCCAGCAGAAGGTTTCTCTGCCTTTGATGAGACATTGTTATTCTTTCCTCTCCATTGCTCGGTTTACTTAAAAAAATTTTAGAATAGGGTAAGATAAAAAAATACATTTCCAGCACAAATGATCATCCAAAAAAGGCACCAACAAAAATTTCAAAAGCTATTTTATTCATTGAGCACTTTCATCCACTTCGTCAGAATACTGGACATATAAACCAGTTCACATTTAAAAAACATAGCTATGTTTTTTAAATGTGAACTGGTTTATATGTCCAGTATTCTGATGAAATCCTTTGTGGATGAAAGCTCTCAACGAATAAAAGAGCTTCCAAGATTTTCGCTGGTTCCTTTTTTTTAATTCTTCTGCTTATTTTATGGGATTTTTGCATGGAAATGCTGAAGTTTACTTGCACTTCAGTGTTCATACTTATTACCACAACGTTATCGCTGACCCAAACTGTATTTACAAAATTATATAACCGAATAAGATGCTCCATACTGGGAGAGGACATTCATACACGTTTACTGCTGATTGAAATGAACACAAAGTCACCCCCCAAGACAGACGAATGTACACAAATAACCTCTGTGTTTGAATGTTAGCACCCACTACAGTGGTGGTGTGTGATGTTTTAGTGTACCATTGTACAACCATATCTTAGATGTGGAACAGATAGACATACAGAGGGAGATAGTTAAAGCAATGTCATAGGAAGCATGTCTTCTGAAAAAATGTTTATGCTTTTGAGGCTGTTACTCGAAAGATATAAAAAAAGATAAACAAAGCTATGATGATTAAGCTACAGAGAGATTGGGAAGTCAGTTCCATCATTGTATTTTATTCTGTAACAGTGGTTAAAACCACTCACCATGGAGTACAGTCCACCAATGAGGGTCCTGAGAGTCGAGCATTATGTTCCATGGCTGTGGTAGTGGTAATATGACTGTACCCCTGGGATACACTTGCAGAGTGTAGACTACTGTTGTTGTGCTTCTCTTTGATTTTTGTCTACATAACATTAGGCCATCTTTCATCCAATGTGAACCGCTGCTTCTTAATCACAGTTCAGACAATGTCGGTATTACATTATTGTTTTAAAGTACATCAGTATGAACTTATTAACAGACAGGGCTGATCAGCATAGCATCTTTCCCTGATGTTTGCTCTGGATTCTGCATGGAAAAATTTATTAATTTACATAAATTAAGTGTTATTTGTTTAGAGACTGCTGTTTAATAGGAAACTGCCAGTATGTTTGTTCTACTTCTTGGAGCGTTTCTTCCTGGTATTTCATTAAAAACTTGGCTTCTTAGCTGTAAACTCTCGGACAACTTTTGTAAAATGAATGAATGAATAAAAGCTTGGGAAAGTAATGGTGTGGCAAGCAAGGAGCAATCTCAGGATTTTTTTTTCAGGTGGCAGGATGCAGTACATGGTCTGATAGAGAACCTGCACCACCATACATACCTCTCAACTGTACAGATTTTCGCAGAATGTTCAGACTTTTGCATCATATTTCTGGTCTGTTTGCCACAAAATTGTGGTTTTCTGGCAAATTAGTGGTAAACCATTAAATATTGAAGTTAGAAAATAACGACAGACATTTGAGTTTCAGACTTCATACCCTTCAGAAAATTCATGCTAATGCAAAACCTGTTAGTCTGTTAACTTTCTAAATTTGTAAGAGCAATATTTAAAAATTGTCCCTATCTCTGGGCCTTTGCCCCACTTTTATTTATGGCTTTGCCCAGATTTCAAGAGGCTGAGAAAAGTAAGATTCAAATGTGGATTCAGTTAGAGGAGTAAGAAAATGAATCGCTCCTGTCTAACCAAACCTGTGAAGGAGTTATCACTGAAGTTAAATCAAACCTGGTTATACTGGGTGAGGGACAAATGACTGGGGGGTTGCATGAAGGAGTATAAATACAGGATGAAAAAAGAGTGAATTAATTGAATATATATTCACGAAGATCTGTGACACCTGTTGAAAACAACCCAATGCATTGAGAAAGGCTGACCTTGCATGTTGTGCCTTTTGCTGCAAACTCCTGAAACACAGTGCTGCATTCAGGACTGACAGATATGCCCAGTGAGTTAATTGTCACAGTGTTAGCAACAAAAAGAAAATCAGACTAACAAATTTGCTGACAGATTTCAAGAATTACTGGAGTCTGGTTTTAGACCATACCTATAATGACATATCAAAATATTCAATAAGAAAGCTTTTTATATGCATATGTGTGTGTGTGTGTGTGTGTGTGTGTGTGTGTGTGAACTGATGAGAAGCCTGAAAATGAATCTCTGGAGGTACAACTCATAACAATGAGGTGCCTGTTGTTGACACAGTTTTATGCCAAGATCTCAGCACTGAGATAAAGAGAACAACCTAGAGAACAATGTTATCAGCAAAGAGATGCTGAAATGAAATCCTCTCCGAGGATGTTATGCTATACATGAATAAGAACATGGAAACCAGAGAAAGCAGAGACAATGAGAAGCATTGTCTGCATACTCTACTGTCTGTGTACTGGTTGCAGCTGTTTTAGGGGAACCGCCTCATATATCTACTTATATTTATTTCTGTAGAAAGGATTATTTTAGAGCCATTTTGTACTGTGGTGTTGGTCCTTCTTCACACTTTTAGTGTGGATGTGTAGGGATATTGTTATTTTGTCAGAAGGGGTTTGCAGCATTTTATAACAATATGGTGTATTAGGTCTCTGCTCAGTATTTTCAACTTTAATGCAAACAGTCCAGGTGGGATTTGTTTCAGATTATTAGTTGTGTGTTGATGGTAGTTTGTGTATTTTTCTTAAAAGAACTTTTTTTTTGGAATTACTTATGTTTAATTAAGCAAACACTAGGCTGAATATAACATATTCCCATTACAACAGTTGTAACATATAGTGAAGAAAAATTTCCTATGAATACAGTTGCAGTACACACACACACACATACACACACACACACACACATTTGCATGCATGGATGGATACAACACTCATGCGCACGTACACAAACACACGCACTCACATACACACTTGCATGGATACAACACGCATGCACACAAACACACACACACACACACACACACACACACACACACACACACACACACACAGACATGCACGCATACCATGCATACAACAAACATGCATCACACACACACACACACACACACACACACACACACACACACACAGCCACAAAACTCCTGAACTTTCACTTGTTTGTCGCCATGGCAGAGCAGCAACCAGGGTAGGGTCATGAGGGTGGAGGGGCAGGACTGTGGCATTTATTTATTGAGACAAAACGCAACGGGAGAAGATGGGTAAGATTCAGAATCAACTCATAGAATGAAGTGAGCAGACTTTGGTTGCAGTTGTCACTACTGTGCTAGCATAAAAGGAGGGTGATAAGCTTAGGCACTGCATATGGAAAGCGTGGGTAAGGATAATAGCCAAGGTCTTCAGGTACAAACTGCAGATAAAAGTGAAAAAGGGCTGCACGCACAAGTGTGACAGGAGAGGAGAATGATGATCAGGGACAATTACTGCAGAGAAAGAAGGTAGCTTTTGGGAGCTGAATTCTGTGGTTAAGCAGAAAAGGACAGTGAGAAGAATCAATATTTCTATACATGACAACAGGTTGTCATTGGACCAAGGCTACTGTACACGACCAGAGGCAGTAGCTGCATCAACTCCTCTATGTATGGCTGCTTCAGTGGTACAGAGGGATAAAGCCTTGACCACAGCTCAGTCAGCCCTTGTTCAGTTAGTGCCTCAGGGGCATGACAGAGTGGTGGGAGAGGGATGTTCATGCCTATCCTAGGAAGGTGGGTGGTTATGTGGGCATTGCCAGGAGGGTGGGTGGCTATGTGGACATTCCCAGGTGTGATCCTTGGTACAGGCTGCAGTTGTTGTGTGTTGGGGGGCATAGCTAAGGAAAGTAGGACAGTGGACATGGTTAAGCTGCCATGGAGGTGGGGCAATATGCTGCACACCCGTCCTTTGAGCATTACCACAAGACCATGCTAAGAGTGAGGACCGGAGGGTAGGGCATAATTAAACTCTCCATGGAATGTAGATGTGCAAGACCCTGAGGATGCCCTCAGGCTAAATGACCAGCCCTAGTAGATGTGGAGTAAGTCCAGGGGGATCGAAGAAGCTGGTAGACTGAAAGTGGATGTGGGGCACTGGTTAGTAAAGCTGTAGGGTGATGTAAGGGGGAACTCAAATAAAGGCTTGTATACATGACATGAGATGGTAGCTGCACTGAGGCTCCTATATATGACAAGAGAGTGTAAAAGCATCAAGGTTCTTATGCATGACAAGAGAGATTGTAGCTGCACTGAGGCTCCTATATGTGACAAGAGAGCATAAAAGCATCAAGGGTCTTATGCATGACAAGAGAAGTTAGCTGCATCAAGGCCTCAGTGCATGGCAAGAGAGTTACTGGAGGGGTCAGACCTCTGTGCACAGGCAGGAGCTGACAGTGACACAGGCTGGAACTATTAATCACTGAAATAAAGGACAATGATGGTCTTCTAGGAGAAAATACTACAAATGACTGAAGTGTAGCAAAACAGCATGGCATCATGTACACAGAGTGCCATAGAGGACAGTGGCAGGCGTAGATTCATTGGCATGGAAGGGGGCACAGGCAGATTTTTAGCCTGTTACCAGGCTGAGAGACAAAAGTAGCAGATGTCAGAGCCATCGTACATCTAGGATTATTCAGCCAAGTGCTTGGCATCTATTGATAGCCTTTAGGAAAGGCAAGTGGTAGTAAAATGGATGACTATTTCTCATGTTATTGTTATGCAGACATATGTGATTCTTTTAAAGTAGGACATGGTAAAATACAATTTAGTAGCATTTCTAAATTACAGAATGTTCAACAGAATAGCATAGTGTACTTCACATAAGTACCACCTTTATTGTTATTTTGTTTAAATGGAGAACCCTTTTCTTTTTTGACACTGAACACATCACTGCAGTAGCATTTCACCTACTGTTGCTACTGTTTATGGCAATGTTTATCTTAATATTTTATATGAAACAGTTTATAGCAATAATTGTTAATGCATTTTATTTGAATGAAGAAATGTTCTACATCTAATTGTTATGTAATGTTCATTTTGTGTCTAGCATTAATGGTACACTAGGGAGACTCCTAATGGAAGAAAGGTAGAAAGTGTTTCTGGCTGCTTGCAGACTAAAGCTCTATATAAAAGCTGTTATACTAGAAAGAACACAGAAAAAAGTGTTGAAGGTTTTAGCTTTATTTCAGTTTAAAAAGAAGCATATAGTACATATATATTGCACCATAAATGCTGAAATATTTCAACTCTAGGTATCATACTTGGTACAAGCAACTGCAATTTAAAAGATGCCAAATATTCTTGCTTATTGAATCAGCAGTCAGAACCAGGAGTGAGCTTAGCAGACTGACAAACTGAGTGAGTCACAAGTGGAAATGATCTTAATTGAGTTCAGTTTATTTTCTTTCTTTCTTTCCATATCTTTTTATTAAGCCTCTTACCCTTATATAGTATAAATACCAGCCTTCCCCAACTAAAACTTACCTAATTATGTCCCCATCAGCTCTCCCTTTCTTTTGAAGGAGCTGGGCATTACTGACCTTTGGTTCCTGAACAGCAGGGAGTTATTGTCAGCAACCAGCGGAGTTTGTCCATATTTATTTTTACCTAGCTGTTCCCTTGTAACCAGACACTGTCATATCAGTAGTGTAAATGACCTTAACATCCATTATATTTTGCAGATATTCAGACCTCCAACAGGCATGTAAGAACCCCCTCAATGGTCAGCTTTTGTAATTCTCTCTTCCTAATGATCCTCAAATGGCAGACTCAGTAATCAAACCACATTCATCTACAGCATACATGGCCATCGTGCCCTTTAACTAAGAAATTGACCACTAATTACTGCACACTTTAAAGGACATTTGAAAACTTGATTGGGATTTGTTCCTTAAGAAACTGATGTTTGTAACAAGATTCAAACTTTGATCATAGTTAGCACAAAGGACTGTGTAGCAGTTAATGCAGAGGGTGAAGGCTTGGAGCTATTAAGAAACTGATTTCTTTAGTCCAGGGTTTGATTCACTCGGCCTCCATTTGCCTATGTGTGACTTTTGTAACCAGACGGTGCTCCTGGGCTAAGTCATGATCATAAAACGTACGTTTTAGTTTTTTGCTCAGAGCTATGGTTATGTGAACATTCCTGCTTATGTGTGTTTGTCCCTCAGTTTCTCACCTGAAAATGTGAAGATATGGGAAAGTTAGAGCACATGTGAAGATAGTGTAGCAAGAAGCATGCCTGTTCTGTAACTGTGAAGTAGAACACTGCATGTGTATGCCCATATTTGATGCAAAGACCATCTGGAGTGCGTCCTACGGACAGTGTTGTTAAAAGGCTGTATGTTTCTGTATCTGAAACTCTGAAAGTGTCCTGCTAGTCTTTATGCTGTTAAGCTACTAATTATTATAATACAGACAGGGTTGTCTTTTTGTTTAGTAAACTTAGTTCATATGATTAAAATTTACTATACAAAAGAGCAATTAAGTAAAATCTTCTTGTCTCCCGCTTCTAATGTTTCATAGTACTCTCTTACTGCCTTAAATAAATTACTACCTTGTAACTTGTTCAGCGCTTCTCTCCCCAAATGATATTTAGAAGCTGGTACTTAAATTAAGTTGTTATGCCATAGCTCATAAAAATGCATATCTGGAAAGCAAAGTGCTTAAAATTAACAGAATTGCTGGCCATCTATTGCACTGATATTAGAATAAATGAATCAGTCTTCAGAGTGAGGTAAATCCTTCCACAGGGTCTTCTAATCAATGTAGTAATACTGAATAATTTTGAAGGGTATCTTTCTGTGTAGAAAAAATATAAAGAACTCAATAGAAAAATAAAATTGAACTTTTAAATCAAACAATGCTACAGGCAGATTTCTTATCTCCCTTTGTGTTCACACATCTCTATATATCAGAAGGCATTTTGATCTATTGTTTCTGCTCAGTTATATATACGTGTGCACGCATGTGTGTTCTCTCTTTCCTTCCAGTAGCTGCAACACCAGTTTGCTCAACCTTTCTTGATATGCTGTGTCATACAGAGTTGTTTACTCCTTGTGGTGGTCTTTGCCTGTACTGTTTCTGTCAGCATAGCATTACTTTCTCTGTGTAGCCATCACAACTGGAGACAGTACTGCAGATTGTTCCTACAAGCACCATTTACAGTGGTTAAAATTGCTTTCCTGTCTGCTGAATCCATTCACTATCTTATAAGACCTAGTGTTTATCAGTCTTGTTGCACTCCTGACATTCTTGATGTCCCATTGATTATTTATAAGTCATTTTCCTGATTTGTCAGACAGTGCTCTTCCTTTCCCAAATCTGGCATTCTACATCCAAGTTGCCATTATCTAGCTATAGCACTTATTTGCTGGAAATATACCTTAGCTTGCATCTGTCAGCCCAGACTTGTAGCTCTTATCCCCCCCCCCAGACTTGCCCCCATTCCCCACTATTCTGTCCACCATGGTGTCATGTGCAAACAGGTTAACCTTCTTTTCTATATCTAATGCTATGCTCTTCAGATAAACATTGAAAAGTGCAGGTCCCGGACCTGTCTCCGAGGCATACCACCAATTACTTTCTTCTCTTTCTCACGTAGCACCCCTTGTATCACTCTCACTGTTCTCCCTTATACCCAGCTCCTAACCCTTTTAAAGGATTTTTGTCCTTCATCCACCCCATGAGATTATCTAGGAGTTCCCTGTGTGGGGCTATTAGGTCAAAGACCTTGTTGAAGAGCAGAAGGATTAACTACAATGACCACTTTTGCCAATCTCCCCTTTCTCACTCAGAGCTGGAACATCAGGATAGTCTGGTATGACTTCCTGGCTGTGAAGCAGTACCAGCTACTATTCTCAAAGTTATAGTCCTTCAAATAACACTTTAGTTGTTCACCAGACCCTTGCCCATTATGTGTACCACCACTGAAGTCTACCTTCCTAGAATGTAGTTTCCTGGGAAACTTTCTGAGTGTGAGAGAATTTATGCTGGCACATTGTACATCCATCAGAGCTTGTAGTGAGAAGGTAACTGTAACAAGCTGCTCTCTTGGCATCAAATTGTCATATCTGGGGGCTTCTTGATCACACTCTAAAAGTCACCAAATATATAAGTCAGAGGCTGTGTAACACAGACACATTATTGTACTTGAAGACACCGGCACACATAAGCAGGGGTGATGTGGCATACTCGTTCATATAATAAATTCCTGGATCTTGATTGCTTTTTCCCAATTGCCTGCTATTGGTCAGATCAGTGTAGTCCAAGCTCATGACCTGTGGTCTAACTGTAGACTTGTAATGCCCCTCCACCCAGTAAAATCCTGTCCATTTGTAAGCATGTTGTACTAGTCCTGTACAACTGCATAGACCCCCTCCAGTCATGTGATCTTTTGTAAGCAAGGCTTGTAATTACTGGGAAACTCATATGATGCTGAAAAAGACACTATCAGCAGCAGGCTGCACTTCAAATGCCAATGTATGTAACTGCTCAGATGAACTCTTAGGGAATATAAATATGTTTATTAGGGTCTACTTTACATTACCGAACTGACAATTCACCGACACACAAAACACCGACCCCAAATAACCGAAAACACACAACACCGACAACTCACAAAACCGAACACCATTACACCGACACAAACAACGTAAACTACACGACACACAATGACATATCCACTAACCTTAACCCAAACCCTAACCCTAAGGTCCGACACTACCGCACAGTTACCCTACCCACACCCTAACCCTAACTCACTTAACCCACCCCTATACCTAAAGACTGTCACTATCGCACACTTAACCTACCTGCACCCTAACCCTAACTCACTTAACCCACCCTAAAACATAAAGCCCGTCACTATCGCAGACTCACCCTACCCGCACTCTAAACCTAACTCACTTAACCTGTTCCCAAACTACACCCTAACCCAAAATCCCACAATATCGCACACTTACCTGACCGCTCCTAAATCTGTCACTATCGCACACTTACCGAGTCGCGCTCACACGTTACCCTTGTCGGTCTTTCAGCTGTCGGCAAATCACCGTTTCGGTCAACTTACCTGTCGGTCGTTTCGTCTCGGTCTTCTGCGTGTCGGTGAAGTGTTGGTTTGGTAATCTAAAGGAGACCCGTTTATTATTGGGTTCCCATAATGAAAAGGAGACTGTTTTCTGATCAACCCTCATAACTGCAATCACAAAATATAGCAAACATTCAACATTAAAAAAGTTGCAGTTACAAAAATCAGTATAAAAAGAAATTTGTCAAACATCCTATACCTCCCACACCCCCACTATTTATATTTACCAACTCGTAGATCATTGTACCTTGTACTGAAGAAATAAAAAGGATAGTGAAATCTTTATTTTTAAGTGGAAATCCTGGTAGCCACACATCAGTGATTGCACATAAGACTGTCCATCTCTGCTGTGGTGAATATAGGCCTGGCATCCGAAATATTGCCTTTTATAATATACCACATATGATACAGCTGTACACCTAGCAATTATTGTTGTGAAGTGAAGACTAGCTTTAGTTGCTTACAAGAGCTGCAGAGTACTAAGAAATCACATGACTGTAGAAGTAAGAATGGGTGACAATATAATATAGTACAGCTGAAAATTACAAACCTGAATTATGGAATTATCAGCCCTGTAAGTACCTTTGAAAGTTAGGTTACACTGCAGCCCAATCCTTTGCCAAATGTACAAAACAGATAACATAGAGGATTGTGATTGGGTCTTCAGTTGGACATGGATGCCAAGAAACTCACCTGGAGGATGAAGCTTGACAGGTGAATCTTAAAATCAGTGTTGAGAACATATAATAGAGGGTTATGATCTGAAACCCATTCATAATGCTTTGTAGTGTATTGAGTGCTGTCTGCTCAATGTACTACCAGTTAAATAAAAACGGATAGGAAAACAAAGTGTTTAATTGGCTTTTAAAGCCAGTATAGCACGTAGTAGGTAATGTCAAAGAGATGGAACATACCACTTAACTTCTTTGCATAAGAGTTCTGAAGGAATCCTAAAGTAATGGGTAGACAGAGGATCTAAATCAGGGATAGTTTTAAATATTATTCTAATTCACTTAAAAAGTTAAGAAAACAGGTTTTGCATCAACTTGTATTTTTCGAACAATAAGACATATGAATCTCTGTCTTGCATTAATCCTCAGTGGTTTATCAGAAATACAAAAATTTGACAAGTCATGCGGCAGAAGTATGAGGCAAAATCAGAGATCTTCTGCATTATTACAGGCAGTTAACATTTGTGAGGTACAGCAAGCAGAAATGAAGTGTTCCTCTGTCAGAAAATAAAGCAGTTTTAAAAGGTTTCTGTTTATAAGTATAGCAGACAAACATTCTAACAGCTTTTAAAAGCTGTTTTAAATTCTGCTGCTGTGCTCTGCTGAATGTCACTGTCAATGTGTTAGTCCCTAGTATGAGATCTGATATTAATAGTGTGTATGGTCTTAACAAGGTTTTGTTAAGAACCCCTGTGTGCAGTGTCTCATGATAGGGGAGCACTTTTTTTTTGCTATTTCTTCTCCCTACCCTTCTTTCATTGTTATTGGCCCAGTCCTTATGTCCCATCTTTGCCATATTAACCAGCCCGTCCATGCTCCCCTAGACTTATTCCGGTACTTTGCTGAGGCCAGTCACAGATTGCAAGCAATGGAGCTCAACATATCTCTTCTGTCCAGGGGAGGAGGACTTATTGGCCTATCCTGTATCCCACTCTCCCCTTGTAGCAATGTGGTACAGCCCTGTGTGGATCTGTGGCATATTTCCCCACCTCTGCAGCAGCTCAGCCAGCCCCACTGCTCACTTTGAACATGCCTCCTCTGGTGACATCCCCAGTGTCCACCAGGGTCCAGGGATCATCATCATCAACACCCATGCACTCCCCTCCCCCAGGATGGGTACGCCCATCTCTCCCTATGGACCCTAGAGCAGTAAGGCAGATCATCACTGAGCTGCCAACCTTAAGTAAGGTAATTCTAAGTACTATAATGTTAACGTCATTTAATACAAAAGACACATATGTGTACCTTCGCTTTTTGCCAGAATTATGATTTAAAACAGTGCTTCTCAACAAATAATGACAGCCTCACTTATGAGGCCTAAGCCTTTTGAAGGAAGTTCCAAAGGTGTGGAAGTGTTGTGTACTTGAAATGTTAAACATTTTTGTTGTTTTTATAAGGGATTGACATAAGTATAGAAAGGTAATAGTCAATAAATATGTATATTTGACTGCAAATTAATAATAAGCAAATACTATTCTGAAGTAAGTTTTTCTTACTTTAAATGTGCAATGTTTAAGTTGCAATCATTTCTTGTTAAGGGAAAGTCCAAAGTACCTTTTTTTTAACATCAAAATGATACTCAACAACTTTTCTGGTGTTTGAGGTAGTCTTATGAAACAGAGTTGTGTTTTACAGGATGACTCAAAGTAGATATTAAAATAAAAAAATATCAGGAATGTAGAGGACAGTGTACTAGTTTTTTTGTCACTTTGTCTCTGCTTCCTGCTGATTGTCATTCCCCTCCCAGTTGCGGATTCATTTATATCCCATCACTGGAGTAAGGGTCAACTGATAATGGCCTTCACTAAGGTAGCCATCAGAGGTGGTTTGTGTTTTTTTTGTTGCAGTCCTACATCTCTTTGCACACTCATATTAGTGTAAAGGGAGGATGAATGCAGTGAACTGCCCATAATGGACATTCCCTCACTTTATCAAGGGACATAGGCATCAAGCAGGAAATTACACATTGCCCATGTCCCTCTGAGTACACGATAGCCCCCCTTCACCCCTAAGAGAGATGAGCAGGCTAAGTCCTTTCACTCCTGTCTCTCCCTATCTGGTCCCTCCAGTGTCAGGGATGCAAAATGGACTAGTCACCTAGGTACCATCAGGAGCTTACTCCCCTTCTCCCTGTGCTCCACAGAGCCAAAAACAGCAAAGGGGCCTGAAAACGTAGCAAATAATCAGCCATCTAAACTAAAAAGTACTAAATATTGGCATGCCTGTGCTAGTAAAAAATTAATACAGAGTACCTTCCAATGCAAAGTACAGGTGATATGATTTGTGAGAACACTTGAATATGTTATAATCCCTTGGTAATCTAATAAGACCAGTGTCTCAATCTGCACACTGTCAGTCTTACTTGATGTTCACAGAGTAGACACAGTACTTACCAGAAGATAGAAGTTGTCCACACTGTTACCTGTCCTCTCATTGTTGCACAATATATGGCTTCAGCCAAGCATGGTAACAGCAACAACCACTCTCAGGTGTGGTCAGCACCAGTCCACCTTACACCCACTGAAACCACAGAAGAGAGAACAGAGAAACACAAACTGTTCAAATTGTAAATTAAACAAGTAAACCACTCCAGTCCACATTCTTACATTTACCTGTCAGTCACTAGAGTGAAGAATCCACTCTGTGAGTATTGACCACTGCAATTATTTGCATATCTCAAGCTGCCACATTGTCAGTGGCACATCAAGTGGCCTCCATGTTCTTGTATGGGGGTGCTGTTGAGCCAATAACAACATGCCAGCTTAAGCACAATTGGTTAGACCCCAGCACTAAGTTAAACTTCTTTTTAGTTTGGTGGAAGGAGAGCCTTCTGATAGAGTCATGATTATTTATAGCACAACATTTCCCCCATGGACAACAGTGCAAATATATTTGCTGAAAGCCACTTTCAGTGAGCAGCAACAAAAGCTTTGTTTTGCACAGGGTAACCCCCCAGTTATACCTCCCACACCCATTAACTTATACATATCCACTACAACATCGCACGACAGTAAAGAAGGGACAACAGTTCCTGTTTGCTGGAAGTAGCTTTCAGCAAAATCTTCTTTGCACTGCAGTCAATCAGTGAAATGGCACTTGGCATATCCTTATTTTGCCTTTATTAGTAGTGTGTCACAGGTGTTTTCTATAAATCACTCACAATATGGTGTTAGAACAGGAAGTAATACTTTAACAGCCATATGCACAGTAACAGGGAAGATCAGTTTATCCATGGCGAAAATTTAGCTAATAGGATCTATATTTAAAATTGACTATAAGATTTGAAACTGTAGACCACCCTAGCCTTCTTTAGAAACTAGACGCAATTAGCTGTAGCCAAAACACCACTGCCTGGTTTAGAAGCTACCTTGAGCAAACAACATTTAAAGTGCAAGAGATGTCTCTAACATCCAGTGACAGAATATTCTTTTATATTAGGACTACCACAAGGCTCAGTTCTTAACCCTATTCTGTTGTCCATCTACATAAATTAATTCATGTCCGTAATAAAGCCAGCAGTAATGATCCTACATGCAGATGATATTGTACTATGTAGGTTAGGGTCAACCTCAGAGCACATGTAAAAAGAGCTCAGAAGTGACCAAAGTAAAATATGTTGTATCACAGCCAATCATTTGGCACTATATTCAGTAAAGACAGTTGTCTTGATGTTTGGGACTACAATAAAACTAGAGAAAAAGTAAGCCATTTTCAATTAGGAACACAAACAAAACTCTAATTACACATGTCCAGCACTGTAAATATTCAGGTCTAATTCTAGACCAAACCTTTTCTTTATATTAGACCTAATCCCTGAATAGTTAGTGCTCATCTTAAAGCCTTCTACCCAATTTCAAAATATTCTTATCCCAAATTCATGATAGGATATAATCCTGTTGTCTTCACAGAAAACACAAGTTATTCAAACCTCCAGTAACAAAACACGACTGTATCTCCCCTAAGAGACGAAATTGAATATCACTTCCAGCTAGATCACCAGTTGTCTTATTCAAATTTATCTGCAAACTGCTAAACAATAACTAATGTCCATCATAAAACTGAAGTTAAAATTAAATCTTTTCTGTATTCACTGGGGGTTCCCAATAACATATTCACTTCTCAAAGACCTCCCTTTTCCCAAGCCACAGGGCAGACAAGTTTTGCAGGAAGAATTCATCCAGTTGGAGCCGCCATCTCACAGAAACAGAAAATTAACAAATTATTGTAAATTAACAGAAAAGCTATCCTACGGCTACAATTGCTTTATTAGCAGTAAACAGAAAACCTAAAGAAGTCAGTAGTGTCCTATCACACACTACCCGGACATAACAACCACCACTAACAAAACAACAATACAAATGTTTATAACTTACAGAAGTAATTATACTGCCAGGTATATTTAACTACATCCATTACACATGCTGATGGGGTACAATTCTGTAGCATATATGCCAAGCAAGAAAAAAAAAAATACTTGCTGCAAATGATGGTTAGCAACATATCCTGTCATGGAAATGAATAATGCTGCTCTATAAGGAAATGCCATTTGCAATGCCAATCAGGTATAATGACACATACATCCTGTTTTGAATAACAATATTCTGCAAAATTAGCCATTTAAAACTTATACTGGATTGCATAAGTAAGATATAATAATGCAGTTTAAAACAAACTATGCAGAGATAGCCTATGTAATACTTAATGCTTGCAGTGGATTGTCTGAAAATCCGTACCTGTATTGTTCCTAAGTCACAGCTGAAAACGGTCTTTAGAACAGTCCACCTACCCAGTTGTCATAAGTCTGCCAATCAGGTAAACAAAAGTTCTGTTGTAACAAAAATATACCCTTAAAATTGGAAAAATAAAAAAGGTGCATTTAGTTGTTACAACTGTGCTACTTGTGAGAACATAAACTGCAGTGACTGTTTTGCTTCTGCAGTATCCAAAGCTCGATATGAAGTTTTTAGTATGCAGATCATAATACCTGTAATATCATCTATGTTATAACTTGGACTGCTTGTAAATTCTACAATGTAGGTAAATGCAATAGAAAGTTTAAAGATCAGATTTTGGAAAATGATTCAGATATGCATAGGAAAGCTGATAATAATGCTTTGAGTAAACATGCTGTTTTAGTAACACAAATCAACACAATTTTGTGTTTTACATTTTGGAGGCTATACAAGGTATTAACAGTGGTGATAATTTGGTAAGTTTATCCAAGTTAAAAGAATTTAATGTGATCCTTACACGTGGTGCTACTCTGTATCATGTCGGAAATAAAATGACCCAGTGGTAAAGAGAGAGGTTACTACTGTTGGGGGGGGGGGGGGGGGCTACATTACCAGATTCTAGTGCAGGACAAAATTGCTTCTACTTCCGTTGTTCTGGGTTTAATGCCCAGCAAATATTTTCCTTCCTAATAGTCAAAACCTTTCCAGTTATTTTAGTCTTAGTGATATTTGATTTGTTTTCTAATTGAGAAAACTGCTAACTAAATTATTATATTCCTGGACTCTTCAATTAATCAGTAATCAAAATGTATATATTTTCTATGTAAGTTGTATTTCCCCTGCTGCTTCATTTAGTATATGAGACAGTGGTGGGGCAGTGTCCTGTATCTGTGTTATTTATACATCACCACATTTAAACCTTTCTCTATTTTTGAAAAACAAATTAAAACAAAATGTGTCCTTTGTTAATGTCCTTTCTGTAGCTATTCTTACAGCTATAAGCATGCCTTTATTGGTGTACTAAATTCAGATTTTCTGCAAGCAGGAGGCTTAATATCTTGAATTCTCTCTAATGGAATCCTGTCATCCTGAGAATTCCATGCCTCTTGCATACAGAGTACCTTTATCATCTGAAGAAATTTCAAAAGCTCTTTGTCTCCCACTTTATTTACCAGTCTTTTCATGTTCCGTGTCATAAATTTTTAGAATAAATTTGCATAGTCTGTCAGTCGTTTTAGTTCAGTCAATGAAGTGACACCTCTTGTAATTGAGTAAATCTGTTTCCCTTCAGCATTATGACCTCTGTCTCATTCTGTATCACGGCATCTTTTGCAAAACAGTTGAAGGTAATGTTATAAGGAGCTAACAACATATTTTTTATTGTGGTGTTGAAAAACAGCTTCCTTTCACAGGTCACAGCCGTTCCCTAACTGTGTCTCAAAATCTGTTCTCAGAAATAATTTAGTCAGTATCACTTATAGCAGATTTTTTTTCTTTCTTCCATATTGCTGATTAATGCGACTGCTGCAGAACTTTCATCACTTCTGTGAAGCTGGTATTTCTCTATGGGACTGATAATACAGTTTATTGACTTCTGTTACAGGAGACAGGCAGAATTAACAACATGATTCTGACATTTGCATGTACTGAACTGTTTTATGTTATTGTTTCATATGTTTTATACATATAACATTTTATGTTCCAGAGTCTGACCCAGAGACTCCCCAGACTCTGGAATAGACAGCCCATACATGTCAAGCACAGTGCCTCCTTGGCCCTCTTCAAAAGGAACCTTGACGATTGGATGGGAGAAAGGAAATTCACCCCGGGGATCACATCAGTCGCCCTGCTAGACAGGGGTCCAGGGAAGTAAATAGTGTGAGAAGGAATAGCCAGGGAATTGTGATGGCTAGGCTTGTATAGGCCCTAGGGCCAATAGCCTAGTACCAACCTATGATCCTTTGAACCTATGTAGTGTGAATAACAATGTGCTTTAGCTCACTGCAGTGTACAACTGTGAGAGTAATGTATATATTGTATATTTTATTTTCCTGTAACTATTTAGCATGTGTGCAAAGTAATGTTTTGTTTTGTTCAGGTAACCCAGCAAACAGGGCATGGAGAGAGTATATCAACATGTTCCAAGAACCACGACCCAAATTAACTATTATACCAGTTAAAAGCTTTGGAAGCAAAAGTCCTGATCAAAACGTAGTTTGCCCTACTAGTAAGACTCAAGCCTAAATCCTCCAAATCGCCATTCCAGCTGGTCTACCACTAAGATACTGAAGCAACAGAGAATTCTACAAGGTGGTACAGCTTTATCTAACACTTGTACATACATGATACACACAGACAGTTACGAAAAGCAGATGATTGCAAGCTG
The DNA here is from genome assembly GCF_019279795.1 of Protopterus annectens. Classification (NCBI taxonomy): domain Eukaryota; kingdom Metazoa; phylum Chordata; order Ceratodontiformes; family Protopteridae; genus Protopterus; species Protopterus annectens. The sequence continues at coordinate 388,294,580 of NC_056747.1, read as the reverse complement.
GGGATTAACACTGACTCCCCTATGGATACTAGCATTCTTCAAGAAGGTCTGTCTCTGACAAATAAGGGGTTCCAAAGCCATGGTATTAAACTGAATGCTAAGAAATACATAATTGAACCCTGTGGGAATTCAACCATCCAGCTAATTACGATTTTGATAATATGCCCCTAAGAGTCAACCCAGTGGTCTGGGATCCGAGTAGGCAAGTAGGCAGTAACCTTACCTTCAACCACCACATAACCACAGTTGTCAGGAAATCCTTTTATGCTGTGCAACTTATAAGTAAGGGCATGGTGTCTAGGTGCAAAGTGGTAATTATCCCACTCTACTCTGCCCTTATTAGACCATTCATAGAGTACAGTGCTCCCTTTGGTATGTACCTGACCAGCTATATACAGCAACTAGAGCAATCTCAGAGGTTCTGTACAAAAAGAATACAAGGCGTAACAAACCCACATTATGCAGAGCATCTTAAAGCCCTTTCCTTCTACTCAATCTCCTGCAGATTGCTCAGGGGTGATCTATGCTTGGCTTACAAGGTATCTGCAAAACCCCTGCATATCTGAATCTCTTGCATATTTGTAAGTCAAAGACTACCCGAAATGCAAGACCTTGGGACCTGAATTTTGTCTGTCACTTAAACAGAACATGCTAGTGAGACAGATATGTGTCCCAGAGACTGTCCCTCCAATGGAACAGGCTTCCCATCCATGTGAAGCTAAGTTTGTCTGTCACCCAGTTTAAGCATAACTTAGACCAGTGGATGGGGAATAGGAAATTCTCACTGGGCCTGGCACATGTCCCTTATGGACAGAGGTAGCTTATAAATGACTAACCCACAGTGTCCTATTTGGATACACAACTTCATTATTCTTTCAGGAAAACTTGGCTAGGCTTAGGAAAGGCACCCCCCTGGTCATTAGCCTAGTAACACTCTATGAAGTTCATCAACACACATCACCTCAGTCCAGGTGCAAGAGCACATTCCATCCCCTAAAGAGGAAGTGCATCAACACATATCACCTCAGTCCAGGTACAGGGGCATATTCCATCCCCTAAAGAGGAAGTGCATCAACACATATCACCTAGGTCCAGGTACAGGGGCATATTCCTTCCCCAACAGAGGGAGTGCATCAACACATATCACCTCAGTCCAGGTACAGGGGCATATTCCATCCCCTAAAGAGGAAGTGCATCAACACATATCACCTAGGTCCAGGTACAGGGGCATATTCCTTCCCCAACAGAGGGAGGGCATCAACACATATCACCTAGGTCCAGGTACAGGGGCATATTCCTTCCCCAACAGAGGGAGTGCATTAACACATATCACCTAGGTCCAGGTACAGGGGCATATTCCTTCCCCAACAGAGGGAGTGCATCAACACATATCACCTAGGTCCAGGTACAGGGGCATATTCCTTCCCCAACAGAGGGAGTGCATCAATACACTTCACCTAGGTCCAGGTACAGGGGCATATTCCTTCCCCAACAGAGGGAGTGTATCGGCACACATCACCTCAATCCATTTACAGGAGCACATTCCATTCCCTACTGAGGGAGTGGATCAACACACATTACCTCAGTCCAGGTACAGGGGTACATTCCATCCACTACTAAAGCAGTGGAGCAATACACTTCACCTCAGTCCATATACAGGGACACTTTTTTTCCCCAACAGAGGGAGTGCATCAATACACTTCACCTCAGTCCAGATACAGGGACACATTCCTTCCTCAACAGAGGGAGTGCATCAATGCACTTCACCTCAGTCCAGATACAGGGACATATTCCTTCCTCAACAGTGGGAGTGCATCAATGCACTTCACCTCAGTCCAGATACAGGGACACATTCCTTCCTCAACAGAGGGAGTGCATCAATGCACTTCACCTCAGTCCAGATACAGGGACACATTCCTTCCTCAACAGAGGGAGTGCATCAATGCACTTCACCTCAGTCCAGATACAGGGACACATTCCTTCCTCAACAGAGGGAGTGCATCAATGCACTTCACCTCTGTCCAGGTACAGGGGCACATTCCTTCCCACCAGAGAGAGTGCATCAATACACTTCACCTCAGTCCAGATACAGGGACACATTCCTTCCTCAACAGAGGGAGTGCATCAATACACTTCACCTCAGTCCAGGTACAGGGGCACATTGCTTCCCCAGAAGAGAGAGTGTATCAATACACTTCACCTCAGTCCAGGAACAGTGGCAAATTCCTTCCCCAGAACAGAGAGTGTATCTCCACACATCACCTCAGTCTAGTTACATAGGCACATTCCATCCATACAGAGGGAATGCATCAACTCATATCATCTCAGTCCAGGTACTGAGATACATTCTTTCCCCTACAGAGGGGGTGCATCAACACACATCACGTCCCTCCTACCCCTAGGTTCTGGGGTCTCAGAACCAGTGTATGTAAGCAGGAGGGGTGCAAGTGGCACTGCCGTCATGTCAAGGGTCATAAAAATGCTTTTAAAGGTCTAACAGAAACTTTCAAATTTCACAGCTTTTTCAGTGGACTTGCTTTTAGTTTTCCATGTGCTGGAACCAAAGCATACACCTGTGGCACAGAGAAATAAAGCCATGATTATGGCCCAGGCAAAGAGGGGTAAACCCATTCTATGCAGGGGTGGGGTGCATGCTGAAGGGACACACCATTTTAAGTTCCCTAGTGGAGACTGGGGAAACAACTGTGTGATGTCTCCTTTGTGTGGGCTGTACAGTCCTGTTGGTTTCAGATAGTAGCTGAAATGAGGGATGGTTCATTGTTTACACCAATGGCATGTTTCACCCATGGAATGTTGCTGGGTGAATGAATGGAGGAAGAGCATAACAAAAATATTCTTAAACTTCCCTGATGGCTGCCTAAGTGATGACCCATCCTAGGGTACTGTAAGACCCAGTGATGCGAAAGTGAATGGTATGGTTATCAGGGAGTGATGATCAGTGGGAAGTTGGGTCAAAGCAGAATGAAAACAAAAAGTGCCAAGACCCTCATTATTGGAGCTTACACTTTTGATAGGAAGCCCCTCCTCCCAATGAAGTATTTTGGTCATGATGGAGTAATTAATCACTTGGTAAGAATTTCTACTCCGTGTTGTGTGTTCACATGTACATGATATATTGTTCAGGCGGTGCATGACCATACATTGATATCAGAGCAAACACCAACATTCACAGTCATCTATTGCTAACTTCAGTGCCTGCCATAAAACTGGCTGTGGCACTTTTCCTGCCTTCCTCATCAGTTCTCATCATTAAGCAAACAGATAGTGCTTATAAGCCACTCTATTACCCTGCAAAAGGATGGTTAATGTCTGTCACTTAATCTCCCCTATCCCTAGATATCTGTCCAAACATAAGTAGTCAGTCAATCCCAGAATGATGGCAGTCCTGCTGGGCACACAGTTCCTTACAGTAATAAGTTGACCCAAAAAATATTTTGATGCATAAAAGGTATTTCAGCCCGGATCTAAAAATAACATCTTGTATGCTTAAGAAGAGCTCAGAAGAAATGCTGAGCCACAACCAGCCTCAACAATACTGGATTAAGGCCGAGGGGGGGGGGGGGGTACAAGAAGACAGATGGTAAACCCAGTGTGGACAGGTACCAGGGTGCCAGACTGGCTACATGAAGGATGGTGGAGGAGAAAAATGAGTATAAAAAACCCAAAGAATTATGCATATCATCTATTACTTTATCACAAAATCAACAGATTGTGAAGTATGAAGACAGCGTGTATGATAATGGTAAATGATAAGGTGAGCATAAATAATGAGAGTCCATGTGTTATGCTCATCTGCTGGGATCTTTTATGATTGGATATAAAGTGGGCGGAACAGTTGAATCATAATGTGTTACACCCTAGGTCATGCAAATTTTTATTAGGCTATTGATTCATTTGGCATAATGGTTAAGGTCTTTGCCTCTCATGCACAAGATACAAGGTTCAGTCCTGATCTCTGGCCAATGCCTGTTTGGAGTTTGCATGTTCTCTCTGTGTCTCTGTGAGATTCCTCCCACCTCTGAAAAACATGCTGAGTGTTTGCATCTCAAACTCACCAATGAATGGAGCTGTGGGCAGCAGCACAAACTCTACATGGTGCCCTATATGGGGATGAGTTGTACTGACCAACCTCTTTGGGCATTTACTATGGTATGCAGTTTCCTCAAGATAGGAGAACATGGATCACAAACTGCATGCCATGGCATGGCTAGCTACTTGACAGTGTAAAATATAACTCTAAGTGATTCAGTCATGTTTACTAATGTTGCCAAATGGGCATGGATATTTGCCAATGATAAGTGGATTGATGGCCCGACCTATACCAGGGACCCATGCTAATGGTGTGAGGGTTGCATGTGCCCCTACTGGCCGGTGTGTGCCTGCCATAAACCTCAGCAGCCCTGGGTCAAATAAGCTACTGGCTGGCTGGTGTCTAGTTGCCCAGCCTGGGTTACCTGGGATAGCTCTGTTGAGCAAAAGCTGGATGTAAAACCAATCAACCTGCCAAACATGAACTGAGAATTGCTGGATTTAATGTAGGTTCACTGACAGGATGCAACTTGGAAGTGGATGACATGATGATATGCAGAAGGATGGACATTCTATGTATCCAAGGGACAAGATGGACGAGAAGTTCTACTTAGCTTGGGATCCAGAGTCTACTACTCAGGTGGAGGACAGGCTAGAAATGGTGTGGGAATTGTGGTGAGAGAGTAGCTTCAGTAGGCAGTGGTGGATATCATATGAATTAGTGACAGACTCACGACAATCAGACTCCAGTGTAATGATAGGACAACATTCATAATGTCAGTCTATGTCCCACAGCAGGGTTGTGATAGTAAGGAAAGAGTTTATTCAAACAGCAGTTGCAGGCCCTACTAGATGCTGAACAACATATATTGGTGATGATAATGGATGACTTGAATGCACATATTGGGACAGGCAGAACAGGATATGAGGACTGCTTGGGTCCAAATAGGTGGGGCAACAGGAATAAAGGAGAAGCCATTCTAGACTTCTGTCTGGCAAATGGCTTGACAGTAGCCAACACATTCAGAAAGAGAGACAGCCACAAGATCAAATACAAGAGTGGCCAACATGCAGCCCATGTGGACGTCCTCCTAGTAAGGAAAGGACACTAGGGTAGAATCAATGATTGCAAAGTCATCCCAGTGAAACAGTCAGCCCACAGCATAAACCACTGGTTGCCACAATCAGCTGCAAGCAATGGTCAGAAAAGGTTCTAAGATGAACAGAGAGCAGGCTGAAGACCTGAAAGTTGACTGGAGAGAAATATAATAGTTCAAGGAATTACTCAGGGCTTTAGCACCTCATGACGAGGAGGAAATAGGTGGAGTTGAAGAAGAATGGACTATATTAAGAAACAGGTCAGAGGAGACAGATCAACACATTTGCTGTATGCAGATGATGTGGCATTACAGGCAGACTCTGAGCAAGAACATCAGCAAAGGGTAGGGGAATGGAATGCAAAGCTGAAGGCACGTGGGATGAAGCTAATCACAGATGTAACAGTAGTAATGGCAGTAAACTGGGGAAATCAGAAAAAGCTGAGAACTGGGATAGAAGGGAATATAGTAGAACAGGTTGATAGCATCAAGTATCTGGAAGGGGTAGTTCAGGAGAAGGGAAGTCTAAATGAAGAGGTCAAAGCTAGAATCAGAGGGGCTGCAGCCTACTGGCATAGAATCTCAGGTGTAATGAATGACTGAAGAATGCCAAAGAAGTTTAAAAGTGAAGTGCACAAGTCAGTGATGCATCCAGTACTACTGTATGGTATAAAAACCTGGGCAGTAAAGGCAGAGCAGATGAGGAAGCCAGAGGTGATGGAAATGAAGTGCCTGAGATGGGTGGTAGGATGTACACTGAGGGTAGATAAAGAAATGAGGACATAAGAGCAGAAGCCAAAGTAGCTCCAATTGTAGTAAAGATCAAAGAGAACAGATTACAGTGGTTCAGACATGTGCAGAAAAACAGAAGACAATCTGATGAAGAAGATTTGGGACAGACAGAAAGAAGGCAAGAGGAAAAGAGGACATCAGCAAAGAGGTGGATGAATTGTGTGAGAGAAGTTCTGTGGTAGTTGGGCATGAGTGTGAAAGAAGGCATGAGTGTGGCATTGAATCAAGAGATGTCGACATTTAACATGCTTCCCCGACCCCATGTAGAAAATGGGAAAAAGGAGGTTGATGATGATGATGATGGTGATTATTGATTCATTTTATCCCCAAATTTGAATATTTAATTGAATTATTGAGTATCTGTATGCACCTTAAACAGAATGTTTTAGTGATATGTTCCATAAATTAATTTTACTGTTGTACCACTTGAACGCCAACCTTATCCTTTCCACACATACTCATTTCATATAAATTACTTTTTAGTGCACTTGTATAGAATATTTTTAGAACTACACGAAGCTTAAATACATTTATAAGTTCTTTTCTTCCTTGATGTATTATCTCATATATTTTCTTGCCTTCTTAGGGCATTACATTGTCTTCAAGTGCTTCTTCAGAGACTTCATTACAGAAAACAAGTCAACTGATGGTTAAACCACAGAATTCTAAAAGCTGAAATAATATTTTGGCATCCTTATAGCATCATCAGTAATTATTATATTTAACTTATAGGTTAAAGTCCTGGTTTAGGACAATATTTAAGGTTGTTTACTGCACCTATAGTACAGCTCTAAAGTATCTCATGTAAGGGAAGGAATACGAATTTTAAAAACTGTGTGCTGGCTACCAGTTGTATATGTACATATGTGCCAATGGATCTAACATTATTAACTACCTAAACTTTTGGGTCAGATAAGTTTTATCACTGGCATCCTTGTAACTCACCTTTTCTAATAAATTTACAGAAGAAACCTCCATACATCTTAATCCAACTCAGAGGTAGGAGAAATAAGGAACGCTGTAGTGAGAACAGGCAAATAGGAAGGAAAAACACAAGTCACTGACAGCTTTCCATTAGTTCTCCAAATTAATACAGATAAAACATCAAAATCTAACAACAGGTAAGGGTTAAAAAGTTGAAAACTAAAATAAGGCGTGCCAAATGAAGGGATCAGGATAAGAATATGAAGAGAAAAAAAGTGTATATTTGCAAAATAATGCTTTTTTGACAAAATGTATAAGCCAGGAGGCTTCAAGAAGTTGTGTACCTGATATGAAATCCCCTTAGGGACGCATGTGCTTCAGACTATGCATGTAACGGACAAGTTCAACCTTTACTAAAACATGGAAATAATGGCTCAATGAAGCCTAACGATGCTCGCCTTAAAGAACATGAGGGACAGAGAGATTAGATATCTACAATGCTTGCCTTAAAGAACATGAGGGACAGAGAGATTAGATATCTACGATGCTTGCCTTAAAGTACATGAGGGACAGAGAGATTAGATATCTACGATGCTTGCCTTAAAGAACATGAGGGACAGAGAGATTAGATATCTACGATGCTTACCTTAAAGAACATGAGGGACAGAGAGATTAGATATCTATGATGCTCGCCTTAAAGAACATGAGGGACAGAGAGATCAGATATCTACGATGCTTGCCTTAAAGAACAGGAGGGACAGAGAGATCAGATATCTACGATGCTTGCCTTAAAGAACAGGAGGGACAGAGAGATTAGATATCTACGATGCTTGCCTTAAAGTCCATGAGGGACAGAGAGATTAGATATCTACGATGCTTGCCTTAAAGAACATGAGGGACAGAGAGATTAGATATCTACGATGCTTGCCTTAAAGTACATGAGGGACAGAGAGATCAGATATCTACGATGCTTGCCTTAAAGAACATGAGGGACAGAGAGATTAGATATCTACAATGCTCGCCTTAAAGAACATGAGGGACAGAGAGATTAGATATCTACGATGCTTGCCTTAAAGAACATGAGGGACAGAGAGATCAGATATCTACGATGCTTGCCTTAAAGAACATGAGGGACAGAGAGATTAGATATCTACGATGCTTGCCTTAAAGAACATGAGGGACAGAGAGATCGGATATCTACGATGCTTGCCTTAAAGAACATGAGGGACAGAGAGATCAGATATCTACGATGCTTGCCTTAAAGTACATGAGGGACAGAGAGATTAGATATCTACGATGCTTGCCTTAAAGTACATGAGGGACAGAGAGATCAGATATCTACGATGCTTGCCTTAAAGTACATGAGGGACAGAGAGATTAGATATCTACGATGCTTGCCTTAAAGAACAGGAGGGACAGAGAGATTAGATATCTACGATGCTCGCCTTAAAGTACATGAGGGACAGAGAGATTAGATATCTACGATGCTTGCCTTAAAGAACATGAGGGACAGAGAGATTAGATATCTACGATGCTTGCCTTAAAGAACATGAGGGACAGAGATCAGATATCTACGATGCTTGCCTTAAAGAACATGAGGGACAGAGAGATTAGATATCTACGATGCTTGCCTTAAAGAACATGAGGGACAGAGAGATCAGATATCTACGATGCTTGCCTTAAAGAACATGAGGGACAGAGAGATCAGATATCTACGATGCTTGCCTTAAAGAACATGAGGGACAGAGAGATTAGATATCTACGATGCTTGCCTTAAAGAATAGGAGGGACAGAGAGATTAGATATCTACGATGCTTGCCTTAAAGTACATGAGGGACAGAGAGATCAGATATCTACGATGCTTGCCATAAAGAACATGAGGGACAGAGAGATTAGATATCTACGATGCTTGCCTTAAAGTACATGAGGGACAGAGAGATCAGATATCTACGATGCTTGCCTTAAAGAACAGGAGGGACAGAGAGATTAGATATCTACGATGCTTGCCTTAAAGTACATGAGGGACAGAGAGATTAGATATCTACGATGCTTGTCTTAAACAACATGAGGGACAGAGAGATCAGATATCTACGATGCTTGCCTTAAAGAACATGAGGGACAGAGAGATTAGATATCTAAGGCGATTACGATGATCGCCTTAAAGAACAGGAGGGACAGAGAGATCAGATATCTACGATGCTTGCCATAAAGAACATGAGGGACAGAGAGATTAGATATCTACGATGCTTGCCTTAAAGAACAGGAGGGACAGAGAGATCAGATATCTACGATGCTTGACTTAAAGTACATGAGGGACAGAGAGATTAGATATCTACGATGCTTGCCTTAAAGAACATGAGGGACAGAGAGATCAGATATCTACAATGCTTGCCTTAAAGAACAGGAGGGACAGAGAGATCAGATATCTATGATGCTTGCCTTAAAGAACATGAGGGACAGAGAGATTAGATATCTACGATGCTTGCCTTAAAGAACATGAGGGACAGAGAGATTAGATATCTACGATGCTTGCCTTAAAGTACATGAGGGACAGAGAGATTAGATATCTCCGATGCTTGCCTTAAAGAACATGAGGGACAGAGAGATTAGATATCTACGATGCTTGCCTTAAAGAACATGAGGGACAGAGAGATTAGATATCTACGTGCTACTTTCTCTTATTCTCTTAAGAATACTAATGCATGTGGGCCAGATGGCCTACCACATGATTTTTTAATCCCTTTACAATGGCGCTGTCTGTAGATGTGTTACATTTTTACAGTTTACTGTTTCAAAGTGGCAAATTCACAAACTGGTGAGGAAAGTGATGTAATACTAATTAACATGAATGGAAATATATACTTCCCAAAAGACTGTCTTCCAAAATCATTATTAAATGCTGATTATCAAATTATTATAAAACAGTTACATGCATTAATGCAGCTCTTCTTGACATAGGAGAGCCTAGCCAGATTGCAGATTGGCAAAGGCAAATGGATTTGAGTGGCTCTAGTAAAGTATATTCAAGACAGTAAAATTGATAAATACAGGGCTCTACTAATGTGTATCCAACACACAGTAAGTAAAATTGATAAATACATAGCTTTGTTAATGTATATTCGGGTCTATATTGAATCGGCGAATGCTTAAAAAAGCGAACGCTGATTCATCTACCTAGTTCAGCGAACGCTGAAAATCCCGAACACCCGGAACAGCAAATTTTTTCTCAGGGAAAAAAATCACTGGGCTGGTTTCAGGAGCTTGCCATTTCCTCCACTGTTGTGCGATCTCGGAGTTAGTATACTTAAGTGGGGGGGGATGGGGGGGTGAAGCCCCCCACATTAAATACTGTTTTAAGTTTTTTTCTTTTTTTTGTTTTTTTTTTTGTGGAACAGCGATTTTTTTTTCCCTGGAAAAAAAAATTTGCTGTTCCGAGTGGTCGGCATTTTCAGCGTTTGCTGAACTAGGGTTGATGAATAAGCGTTCGCTTATTAAATATAGACCCGTATATTCAACACACAGTAAACTGATAAATACTAATGCTGTGCTAATGTATATTCAACACAGTAATATCGATAAATTTAAGCGTGCCAATAATGTATATTCAGCACACAGTAAATAGGGTCTACTAATGTGTATTCAACCATAGTAAAACTGATAAACAGCTCTGCTAATCTATATTCAACACACAGCAAAATCAGTAAATACATGGGATCTACTAAAGTACAGTCAACTCGCACAGTAAAATTGATAAATTTACAGGATTTCCTAATGAACATTCAAGACACAGAATTGATAAATACACAGCTCAGCTAATATATATTCAACACACACAGTAAAAGTGATAAATACATGGTTCTGCTAATGTATATTCAATAAACAGTAAAATCAATAAATACACAGCTCTGCTAATGTATATTCTGCACATTGTAAATTTGATAAATTTATGGACCCTATTAATGTATATTCAACACACACAGCAAAATTGATAAATACATGGCTTTGCTAATGTATATTTAACACAATGAAAAATCGATAAATACACTAGCTCTATTAACGTAAATTCAACACACACAGTAAAATTGAAAAATACACGGACTCTACAAACATATAATCAACACACACAGTAAAACTGATAAATGCATGGGTCTGTAACTGTATATTTAACATAAAAAACTGATAAAAGAGTTACACTAATCTATAAATATATATATATATATTCAAAACAGAATAAAACAATAAATACACAGGGTCTACAAATGTTAATTCAACACAGAGTAAAATCATGAATGTGGAGGCCCCTTTTTTAAGGAAACTGATGCCAATAGATATCCAATGCATTGAACAGTCACTACATGTTTAAGTGTATAAAATTTTTAGGGTACTCCAAAGTGTATTCCAGAAGGATGGAATGTTTATATAGTATCATTACAGGGCTCTACTCCCAGTAGTTGCAAATGTAGTATACACATCAGGTAGCCCCTATCCAGGCTCAGTTGTATTAGATAATCTCAAAGCACTGAAAGGATGCATACCAACAATGTTATCTTGACAGAGAAAAGCAAAGAAAGAAACACGTTTGTTTGTGTTTCTTTAAAGATGCCACGGATACAGATTTGGTACAAAAATATACCAAATCCAAACTTTGTGTTATTAACTGATATCATTAAGTACATGAGCTGTAATGTATTGTAACCATAATCCAGATTTGACTGCCAGGCTGGTAAGAAGGAGAAATGCAATCCAGTTTAATGAATTAAAGGAAATAGTTAACATTGATGTAGTCCATTTAAGCACCTATGTTCTAAGTTTCAAATTAATATTTTGAAAATTTGTAAAGTTACAAAGGTACTCATCAAATGCAAGGCAGATTTAGGATTTCATTTTTTTTGCATATATTTGTTCCATTTTTCCATCGTATACATATTACAATCAATCATACTTAATGAACTAAAATATTTACAGTGCTGGAGTGGTAATTTTACAAAGTGACAGTGAATTATTATTCATGACAGAATCGTCAGCATCATAGTTCCTGGGGCAGGACACAATAGGTGATGTAGTGAAAGTTTACTTTTGTGCCCTGCTCTTTTTTTATGATAATGGGAACCTTTAGAGCTTCCATTGTTACCTTAATCTACCACATTGGTCCTTTTTTGTCCTTCATCAGTGCCACAATTTTTTTTCAATTGGTTTTAACTGTCACAACACTGGCAATAATGTCACCTGAGTAAGAAAAGCTATAGAACTACCTTAGTTATAAAGTAAGGATTTGTTCTTCAGCAGTGATCCCCCCCCCCCCCGGGATGGGTTAGGATCCTGTAGTTCTGATGTAGACCTTTGCAATGCTGGTGCCTGCGACACTGACGTTATCCATATCAATGGTGGCATCTAGATTTCAGGTATTGCTGGTGGGCATTCTGTTTCTAGTGTCAGTAAAAATGCAGGCATATCCAGTACTATGACAGGCGCCAATGTTGTTGGTGCTGGCACCCTCATTATCACCACTGTCACCACGGTATGATAATTTGTAGTACATGTGTAGTACATCATAACCTTTGTAATATCCTGCTCTATGCATGATAAAGATGTATAGTAAACATAATACAGGTCATGTTCTCTAGCAGCAAGCATGTCCTCATTCAAGCCTCTGCTGAAACAGCAAATTCCTAAGACAGTTATGTTATCTTCACCATAGTGGTAGCTGCTGATTATCTCAAAAACAGAAAGGATGGAACCCTGGAAACATGCTAAGCAGAAAAGAGGAGGAAAAAACATGTCTAATCTGTTTGTTTATGAAAAATAGGCAAAGAGAAACTACAGAAAAACCTTAGGTATAAAATAAGGATTTGGTTTTGAACAATCTGAGAAAAGTTGTAAAGTGCTCATTACACAGCCATTCTTGCAGTTCTTAAATTTGCCTAACCGATGTCACAGGGACCAAAACAATGAATTCCAAGAAAAGACCTTTAAATTAGTAAAGGAAACAAGTTTAATTGGGGGTAAGGATCAAAAAGCTCATATTCCAGAGGGAAGAAATATTCTTTCTAGAATGAATAAGGAGGTGCTTAGCTTAAATGTGGTACTCAAAAGCATGGTAGTCTGGCATAAATTCTAAAATTCTTTAGCAGAAGAATAACAAAGGCCATTATTGAAAAGATTAGCACAATACTGTAATACCTGTGGTACAGCAAACTAAAGGACCAGATGGCAAAACACTATACTGATAACGTTTTCTCACTAGAATTGTAATATATATATAAATAGATATAGATAACGATATATATATATATATATTATATATAAATAGATATAGATAACGATATATATATATATATATATATATATATATATATATATATACAATATATATAAATAGATATAGATAACGATATATATATAAATATATATATATATATATATATATATATATATATATATAAATATATATAGATAATATATATATATATATATATATATATATATATATATATATATATATATATATATACAATATATATAAATAGATATAGATAACGATATATATATAAATATATATATATATATATATATATATATATATATATATATACAATATATATAAATAGATATAGATACGATATATATATATATATATATATATATATATATACAATATATATAAATAGATATAGATATATATATATATATATATATATATATATATATATATATACAATATATATAAATAGATATAGATAATATATATATATATATATATATATATATATATATATATATATATATATATACAATATATATAAATAGATATAGATAACGATATATATATATATATATATATATATATATATATATTATATATAAATAGATATAAGTAACGATATATATATATATATATTATATATATAAATAGATATAGATAACGATATATATATATATATATATATATTATATATATAAATAGATACAGATAACAATATATATATATATATATTATATATATATAAACAGATATAGATAATGATATATATATATATATTATATATATAACGATATATATATATATATATATATATATATATATATATATATATATTATATATATAAATAGATATAGATAACGATATATATATATATATATATATATATATAACAGAGAGAGAGAGAGACTGAATTGCAACTTCACAAGGTTGCATTTTAAATTCTCTTTAACTTGTTGCAAGCTTGAAAGGTGTACATTAAGTTTTCAGTTTTTGTTGTTTTTTGGTACAAAAAACTTTTTTCATTGTTCTTGTAGAAGTGAGCAGCTCTCTTACCTACAAAACAGTGAACTATGGTATTGAAATATGCATCTCTTAAGGTAAAGTTAAAGGAGCAGGATTTGAACTAGCATGGATGGCAAAACCTAAGTTTGACGTGAGAAACCATTTCTCTTACTCGTGTTCTTATTTTTATGTTTGCCCAATGTGCGGAAAACATACTCATCCTTCCACCTAGGAAGTCAGTGAAGGGAAGAGGTTTTAGAATATAAAACCACTTATTATGTATCTGATGAAGTTAAGGAATAATACTGACGAAAATGTTACTTTGTAATTTGCTGACGTTAATAAAGTGAGTGGTTGCAGTCTTACTCGTACTGATTTTTTTGGATTATTGGTTTCTTTTTATCAGTAGAGTCTCCGTTTTGGTTTTGTTTGGTTTTAGTTATGGAGACTCATTCAGGGGAGACCAAATCCACGGAGACAACGGACTCAGTATTTTGGTCCGAAGTGGGCGAAATACACAAGCTAACGGGACAGTTGACACAACTCATTGATATTCTTTTGCCTTTGGGTCAAGGACTTAAGTCTATGGTAACAGGACATAGTAATGTCATTCCATCAGGCGCTAACAAGAACTGTGCACCATCTACGACAGAGCGGGAGAATGGTATGACCCGCTTACCGGAAATCTGAAATCAGACGGAACCGATGGATTTTTTTACAAACACCTCAGGCTTTGTGAATTTCCAGTACTTGCCAAGATAAATCTATGTCACTAGGTAACAAAAACCATGTTAAGCCACAGTTGCACTTTCAGGACTGGTTCCAGGCTAAGCCGAGTTTCCAATTTAACAGAGGAAATTCTACTACCATGGTTGATAACAGCACTTTTTCGGACTCTTTGGGAGCATTACAAACGTGTTTAAACAGGTACAAAAGTTTACAACTGGGCAATATGTTCCTGCATGAATGTCTTAAAAAAAACGGATAGTCCCAAAAGGGCTCCGTTTATACAAATAACCCAATAATGTAATTGTTGGTAGCGATTTTCATAAAGAGCTAGTTAGGGCTTTTGATAATTGTGGTCTTGAAATAGTACAAGCTATTATCAACAAAAATGAAAAAGATATTTGCAATTTGCACAAAGATATAGAGAGATATAATGACCTTGTGACAAATGATTTGTTGTTTACTGTAGAATTAGAAAAGAAAAAATATTATGATATTAGAATACAGATTGATAAAAAATGTGATGAAATACTTAATAGAAAATACAAGAAGATCAATAGGGATATTAAGGAATATCGGGAGGGACGACAATACCCAGCACCTCCACCTATACGCTGTGGTCATTATAGAGAAAGATATATCAACAACACTTCTAATCATTTCGATGTAGTACATGATGTCGAAATTTTGTGGAAGGGGATGAGGAGGTTTATGATAATAACCAAGGACAGGAATCCCTTCCTAGGAGATCTGAGAGAATACACAAACAGCGCAATAATCAAGATTCTAACCATTTTTCTTCGGGTCATTACCCTTACAGGGGGGGCTACAAAAGGAACTTGCAACAGAACAGGAATCAGAAATGGTAAATGGAAAATCTGCCATTGTTATTGAACAGGAAGGTGATCATTTTTGTGACCTTAGTAGAGCAGGTTATTTTATATATAATTATAGTGACCTCTCGGTCACAGATACATTTTTTGACTTGTTCACTAAAGGCTTCAAGTATGTGCCACAGAAAACAGTAATATTGCTAAGGTTATTTTGGACCTCAAATTATTTATTAGAAAACTTAACTTAGAAAACCTACTCAGAAACACCACACATAATGACACTACTACCCCCATTAGGTCTAGTATCTATAACCCGCCTATACACCCCCAATTGAGGAATCTTGAGAATAGAATTGAACAGCAAATTAGAAGGGCTATTAGTAACAACAAGTATTCTCCCAATTTGACTGTTGGTAAACATGACTTGCTTCTTGAACTTAGCCACAACCCTAGTATCAGGGTTATGGAGCCGGATAAGGGGGGTGGCACAGTTCTTATGGATAAAATCACCTATGATAGTAAAATGTATGCAGTTTTACATGATGATACTCGTTACACATCTGTTTCTATTAATGAAATTCATATTTCATATAAGAAAATAGATTTGTCAATTAAGGATTTACTGGATCAAGGAGTTATTGATTATAGTACATACTGTTATTTAGAAAATGAGAACCCAAGGGTACCCGCAATATTCGGGGTACCCAAAATTCATAAAGACATAGAGAACCCACCTTTGAGACCTATTATATCAGCTCAGGGATCTAAGATTTCCCCCCTTTCTAAGTTTCTGGACTGGAAACTTAAATCCTTGTGGGGTAGAGAACAACATTTACTTAAAGATTCCTGGGAATTCTTATGTAAGGTGCTACCTGAGTTCAATGTTCCCAGTTTATAGTTCCTTACCATAGATGTGGTTGACCTTTTCTCTGTTATACCTCACGAGATAGGGTTACTCTGGTTAGAAGAAGCTTTGAGGGAGGGACCTAAGGCTAGTGAGAATGATATCTTTCTAATTTTGGAACTGGCGGATCTGGTATTACATAACAATTTCATTTATTTTTCTGGTGAATATTTTAAACAGATATCTGGAGTGGCCATGGGTGCCAACTGTGCCCCTACCTATGCTATTATTTTATCAGTGTGGGAGAAAAAGTATATAATTCATAGTGAATACAGGAAGAACTGGATTTTTTATTCAAGGTTTT